>NW_024385707.1:0-20676 GCF_016835505.1 Polypterus senegalus
AGGGGGCTTTATGGAATATTCTAAGTTATCAGACATCTCTTTTAATAGTCTCAGGTTTTCACTGGACGGTCTTTTCCTACCTTTACGCCCTTCAGGATGTTCACATTCACTGCCACTACCATCACTACTGTCACTGCTTCCGCTAGAACTGTTTTCAGGCATGACCTAAATTTAATCAAAGCCTACAATTATGAACACAGAATATGCAATTATGAACACAGAATATAATATCAATTATGAACCCAGAATATAATGTTTTGCAAAAAATATAATTTTCATAAAAAATAATATAAAGCGACTCCTTTATTTACGGGTTAGACGGATGTAAAAGGCATTCATATGCATCAAGTCTAAACACATTTCGGTTGTGGAGTTGTACACAGGAGCCTCCAATTCTACAAAGTCCACCAGTAATTGGCGAAGTCGCACTGTCAGCCGCTCCAGTCTTTGTCGATGTCTCAGTTGGTGTTCAGGACGGAGGGAATAACGGTTTATAGGCTGATATCCGTGTTCAGAGTGAAGCGACGCCGACAAAGGTGAACACCTGTTAGAAAAAGAGGGCGCTGGAGAATACTGCACACCGCTCCCGGGGGTGCCGGAGAATACTGGACACAATTCTCAGAATGCGCCGGAGAATACTGGACACCGATCTTGGAGAAAGGAGGGGTTTGTAGATTTTTCCAGTTACGATACAGGCTTAGAATTTCTGAACCGTCCAGAACTTGCGTTTAAATACCCAGGGGACTGTGGTCTGTAAATACAACGTATGAACTTTTTTTTAGTACAAGGCATAATTTCACATTTGTATGCCGTCGATAAAATGAAATGACACTTACTGCAATTGTTCAACCCTGAGGAAGCCCTTTGAGAAACTTCTTCATTGTGTAAAGGACTAGCTTCTAAAAACAAAAACATTCATTCAAAACGGTTCATTCAAAACGGTTCATTAAAAACACGCGTGCTCTCTCTTTAAATCAATCCATCCAGACATGCAACCACAGCTAATGCGTTATCACCCTGCAGACTCTATTCCGCTAGATGCTTGTCCATATAAAAAAAATTCTACAAAGTATTTTACGTTAGCTAAACAGAATCTCGAACTAAATAGGTTATTTTGTAACTACCTGAAACCTCAATTCTTAACCCTATTCATTTACACATGAACAATACATTGGAGACGTTTACAAGTCGCCCGGACTTTGGATACAAGCGAGTGCCCAAGCTCGCGCACACACGCACAATGCGCGTGCCCAAATGCACCCACACACGCACGAGTGCTCTGAAGCTCCTAGACAAGCACCTTGCAAACCTAAAGCATTTTTAAAAAAAGGGTCTTACCTGAATCCGTATAATAAATCGGAGACTCTACGGGGATATAACCCTCTAAAAATATAAAAAAAAGGATTTAAACCTCCATTTTAAAAACATGCTCGTTTAACGCTTATAAGAATCATGAAAGGGACTTACCTTTATTTAGAGACAGCCCGGTTTCTGCAGGGATTCCTGTATGAATGATAATTATTTTTCATTTAGTTCTAGTCGTTAAAAGTAGAAATCATTAAGAAGTTCGTCAAAACGCACCGTCGTGGCTGAAATTCATCTTGTCGTTCTCAGGGCGATCGGAGATATGGGTTTGGTTATGGAAGCCTCTCTTTTTATTGAGAAAAGAGACGTATTTTGGAAGTACTTTATGTTAATGTTTACCAATCATTTGAACCGGAATATATTTAAATGGGGATGAAAAGGTTTTAGAACAATTTTAAAGCATCTCTCTTTATAAACCGGTATTTTGGAAGTGCTTTATGTTTGCCAATCATTTGAACCGGACACAAGCCTTTCGTTGCACAGCGTCTTTGGAATGTCACCTAAAAACATCCTTTGTTTTACAACCTGCATTCCAGAAGGTAAGGCAATTTTTCACATGGGACGCAATCTGTTGCTATGTGCTCTGAATTGCTCCCCATCCTTTCCTCCCTACTCTACCGTCTCTGTGCTGTGAAGCGCACCCCCCACCCATCACCACTTTAGCTTCAGGCGAGCGCTGCATGTATTGGGAAAATGTCCTCCGTTTTCGTGGCTTGCCAAAGCGTCTTTACTGTACCTTTTCCCAGAATGATGGCATATTGAAGACAATCTAACTTTTAGACCTATAAATGTCTAAAAAATAAAATCTACGTTTGGGGAAATACTTTTTATACACCGAGGATAGCTTTTTTAAAAATAAGCCATTTAAAAAGGGTGCTGTTGCCTATTATTTAACTGTGTGATTTTTACAAGGCTTATATCAAAATATATTTAAATGGGGATGGAAAAAGTTTTTAGATCAATTTTAAAACATCTCTTTTTATAAAGCATTATTTTGGAAGTGCTTTATGTTTGCCAATCATTTGAACGGACACAAGCCACGCTTTCGTTGCACGCGTCTTTGGAATGTCTCCTAAAACATCCTTTGTTTTACAAGCTGCATTCCACAAGGTAAGGTAATTTTTGTTGCTAGGTGCTCTGAATCGCGCCCTTCCTTTCCCCCTAACCGGTCACACAAACACCTGCCATCTCTGGGCTGTGAAGCGCATTTGTTTATCCCCGGAGGTCCGATCTGTTTAAGGCTATGGCTTTAAGATTCAAGGGACAAATGCCAGCGTGGTTTCGAATCCCGCTTCTGGTAAATATTTGTGCTCCATTCACTCTGGGATTATCTGAATACAATTTTAACTTTTAGAAAACTATTAGCGTGCTTTGCGATCTGTTTCCTTAGGGGCAGCAGATTATGTAAAATGGCAGGTAATGGATGGAACAGGGCTTTTTTTAAAAAAGGGGGCCCCCCCCCCTTTTTTTTTTAAAAAAACCCGGTTTTTTTAAAAAGGGATTTTTTAAAAATTTTTTTTAAAAAAAAAATTTTTCCCCCCCCGAGCAGCTGGGGAAAAATTTTTGGGGGGGGGGGGTTAAAAAAAAAACGCGCCGCAGAACACAGCAGGGGGGGGGTTTTGTCAGCAGAGGCCCCCCAAATTTGTTTCCCCCCCGGGCCCCCCCCCTTTTTTAAAAAAAGGGGGGGGCCGGGGGGGGGTTTTAAAAAAGGGGGGGACCGCAAACCCTTTTTTTAAAAAAAAACCAAAAAAAAAAATTTTTTTTTTTAAAAAAGGGTTTTTTTTAAAAAAAAAAATTGAAAATTTTTTTTTTTAAAAGGCCCAAAGGGGGGAAGGGGGTTTTTTTCCCCTTTTTTTTTCCCCCAGGGGCCCTTTCCCCTCCCCCAAACCAAAAAGGGGGGGAAAAATTTTTGGGGGGGTTTTTTTTAAAAAAAAAAAAAAAAAGGGCTAATTTGGTTTTTTTTTTTTTAAAAAAAAAAAAACCCAAAAGGGGGCCGCCCCCCCCTTTTTTTTTTTAGAGAAGGGGGGGGAAAATTTAAATTTTTAAAACCCCCCCCCGGGGGGGGGGGGGGCCCCCTTTTTTTTCCCCGGGGGGGGGAAAAAGGGGCCCCCCCCCCCCCCCGGGGGAAATAAAGCCAAAAGGGCCGGGGGGGGTTTTAAGGGGGGGCCCCAAAACCCCCCCGGGGAAAATAAAGCCAAAGGGCCGGGGGGGGTTCGGGGGGCCCCAAAACCCCCTTTTAAAAAAGGGTTTGGGGGGGGGGCCAAAAAAAAAAAAAAGGGGGGAAAAAAAAAAACCCGGGGGGGGGGGAGGGGGGGGGGAAAAGGGGGGGGGCCTCCAGTGTTGCATCAGCAGGGGGGCCTTTTTGGGGGGGGGGGGGGTTTTCAATTTGGGGGGTTTTGGGGGGGGGGCTTTTTTTTTGGGGGGGGGGGGAAAACCCCGGGGGGGGAAAAAGGGGGGAAAAATTTAAAAAAAAGGGGGTTTTTTCCGGGGCCAAAAAATTAAAAGGAAAAAAAAATTTTTAAAAAAAAAGGGGGGGGAAATTTTGGGGGTTTTGGTTTTTAAAATTTTAAAAGGGGGGGAAAAAAAAACCCCAAATTTCCCCCCCCCAAAAAAACCCCTTTTTTTTTTTTTTTTTTTTTAATTTTTAAAAAAAAAAAATTTTTTTTTTTTTAAAAAAAATTTTTTTTAAAAAAATCCAAAAAATCCAAAAAAACCAATTTTCCCCCCCAAAAAATTTAAAATTAAAAAAAAGGGGGGAAAAAAAAAAAAATTTTTTTTTTTAAATTTAAATTAAAAAAAAAAAAAAAAAAAAAAAAAAAACCTTTAAAAAAAAAACTTTAAAAAGAAAAAATTAAAAATTTTTTTTTTTTTTAAAAAAAAAAAAAAAAAACCCCCTTTTTAAAAAAACCCAAAAGTTTTCCTTTTTTAAAAGGGAAAAAAAAAAAGGGGGGGGTAAAAAATTTTTTTAAGGGTTTTTTTTTTTAAAATTTTTTTAAAAAAAATTTTTTGGGTTTAAAAGTTTTAGGTTTTTTTGGGGGCCCCCCTTTTTTAAAAAAAAATTCCAATCCCAACCCCCTTTTTAAAACCTTTTTTTTTTGTTTTTTTTTTTTTTTTCCCCAAAAAAATTTTTTTTTTTTTTTTTTTCCCTTTTTTTTTTTTTATCTATCTATCTATCTATTATTATCCTTTTTTTATTTTTTTCTTTGTTTTTCTTTTTTTTTTTTTTTTTTGGTTTTAAATTTTTTTTTTTAAGGGGGGGTTTTTTTTTTTTCCCCCCCCCTTTTTTTTTTTTTTTTTTTTAAAAAAAAATTTTTTTTTTTTTTGGGAAAAAAGGGGAAAAAAAAAAAAGGGGCTTTGGGGTTTTCCCCCCCAAAAAAAAGGGGGGTTTTTTTTTTTTTTTTTGGGGGGGGTTTTTTTTAAAAATTTTTTTAAATTTTTTTTAAAAAAATTTTTTATCCTTTTAAAAAAAAATTTTTTTTTTTTTTTTAAAAAAAAAAAAACCCTTTGGGGATTTAAAAAAAAGGGGTTTTTGGCCCCCCCGGGAAAAGAAAAAAAAACCCCCTTTTTAAAAAATTAAAATTTGGGGGGGAAAAGGGGGGGGTTTTTTTTCCCCTGGGAAAAAAAAAAGGGGGGGGGGGGGGAAAAAAAAGGAAAAAAAGGAAAAAAAGGGGGAAAAAAAAATTTAAACAAAAAAGGGGGGGGGGGGCCCCCAAAAAATTTTTTCAAAAAGGAAGGAAAAAAAACCGGGAAAAAAATTTTTTTAAAAAAAAAAAAAAGGGGGGGAAAAAAGGGGAGGAAAAAGGGGAAAAGGGGGGCCCCCCCGGGGGGGAAAAAAAGGTGGGGTTTTTTTGGGGGGGGAAAAAAAGGGAAAAAAAGGGGGTTTTAAATTTTCCCCCCCAAAAAAAAAAAGGGGGGGGGGGCCCCCCCCCAAAAAAAAAAAAGGGGGGGCCCGGGGCCCCGGGTTAAAAGGGAAAAAAAACCCCCCAAAAAAAAAAAAACAAAAAAAACCCGGGAAAAAAAAAAAAAAAAAAAGAAAAAAAAAGGAAAAAGGAAAAAAAGGGGTTTTTGGGGGAAAGGGGGGGAAAATTTTTCCCCCGGTTAGGGGGGGCCCCCCAAAGGGGAATTTTTGGGGGGAAAAAATGGGGGCCCCCCCCCGGGGGGGGAAAAAAAAAAGGGAAAAAAGAAAAAATTTTTTAGGGGAAAAAAATTTTTAAAATTTTAAAAAAAACCCCAAATTTAAAAACCCAAAAAAAAAAAAAATTCCCAAAAAATTTTGGGGGGGTTTGGGAAAAAAAATTTTTTTTTGGGGGAAAAAGGAAAAAAAAAAGCCCCAAAAAAAAAGGGGGGGGGGGAAAAAAAAGGGGAAAATTTTTTTAAAAAAAATTTTTTTTAAAAAATTTTTTGGGGGGGGGTTTTTAAAAAAAAGGGGGGGGGGACCCCTTTTAAACCCCCAAAAAAAAGGGGTTTTTTAAACAAAGGGGAAAAAAAACCCCAAAAAGGGGGGGGGGGTTTAAAAAAAGGGGGAAAAAAAAAAAACCCTTAAAAAAGGGGGGGAAAAAAAAACCCCCCAAAAAAAATTTTTTTTTCCCCCCCCGGGGGGAAAAAAAAAAACCCTTTTTTTTTGGGGGGCCCCTTTCCCCAAAAAAAATTGGTTTTGTTTTTTTTGGGGAAAACCCCAAAAATAAAATTTTTTAAAATTTTTTTTTTTAAAAAAAAAGGAAAAAATTTTTAAAAAAACGGAAAGGGGGTTTTTTTAAAAAAAAAAAAACCCCCCGGGGGGCCCCCCCTTTGGGGGGGTTGGGGGAATTTGAAAAATTTTTTCAGGGGCCCCCCCTGGGAAAAAAAAAAAAAAAAAACCCCCCCCCCCAAAATTCCAAAAACCCCCCCAAAAAAGGGGGTAAAAATTTTTTTCCCCCCTTGGGGTTTTAAAAAAAATTTTTTAAAAAAAAAATTTTTTCCCCCCCAAAACCCCGGGGTTTTTTTGGGAAAAAAAAAATACCCTTTTTTCCCCCCCCTTTTTTTTTTGGGCCCCGGGGCCCTAACCAAAGGGGGGGTTTTTTTTTTTTTTTGGGGGGGGGGTTTAAACGAAAACCCCCCAAAAAAGGGGGCCCCCTTTTAAATAATTTCCCCCCCCCCAGGGAAAAAAAAACCAAAATTTTTTCCCCCCTTTTTTTTGGGGTTTTTTTTTTTAAAAAAAAATTTTTTTCCCCCCCGGGGGGGTTGGACCCAAAAAGGGGTTTTTAAAAAAAAGGGGCCCGGGGCTTTTTTTTAAATCCCAAGGGGGAAAAAAAAGGGGGGTTTTGGTTTTTGGTTTTTTAACCCGGGTTTTTTTTTTTTAAATTTAAAATTTTGGTTTTTTTTTTAAATTTTAAAAAAAGGGAAAATTTTTTCCCCTTTTTTTTTAAAAAAAACTTTTTTTAAAAAAAACCCCCCCCTTTTAATTTTTTTCCCCCCGGCCCCCCCCCCCTTTTTTTTTTTTCCCCTTTTTTTTTTTGGTTTTAAATTTTTTTTTCCAAAATTTCCCCCCCTTTTTTTTCCCCGCTTTTTAAAAAAAATTTTTTTCCCCCCCAAAAAAATTTTTTGGGTTCCCCCCAAAAAAAAAAATTTAGGGTTTTTTCCCCCAAGGGGGGGGGGGAAAAAAAAAGGGGGAAAAAAGGGGGGCCCCGGGGGTTTTAAAAAAAAGGGGGTTTTTAAATAAAGGGAAAAAAAGGGGGGGGGGGGGGAACCCCAAAATTTTTGGGGGAAAAAAAAAGGGGGGGAAACAGGGGGGGCCCAACCGGTTTTTTTTTTTTTTAAAAAAAAAAAAAAGGGAACCTTTTTTTGGGGGGGTTTAAAAAAACTTTAAAAAAAAAACCCTTTTTTTTTAATTTTTTTTTTAAAAAGGGGAATTTAAAAAAAAAAAAAGGGGGGAAAAGGGGGGATTAAATTTTTTTTTTTAAAAAAAAAAGGGAAAAAAAAAAAAACCAAAAAATTTTTTCAAAAGGGCCCAAAAAAAAAGGGGGAAAAAAAAAAAAAATTTTTTTCCCTTTTTTTTCCAAAAAGGGTTTTTTTTTAAGGAAAAACCCTTTTTTTCTTTCCCCTTTTTTTTAAAAACCCCCCCTTTTTTTAAAAAAAAAATTTTAAATTTTTTTTAAAAAACAACCAAACCCCAAACCCCCCGGGTTTAAATTTTTTTCCTCAAAAAGGGGGTAAAAAAAAAACCCAAAAAAATTTTTTTTTTTCCGGGAAGTTTTCTGGGTTTTTTTCCCCCTTTTTTTTTGGGCCCCCCATTTATTTTCCCCCCTTAAAAGAAGGGAAAAAAATTTAAAATTTTTTCCCCCAATTTTTTCCCCCCCCCGGGAAAAGGGCCAAAACCCCAAAAATTTTAAAAAAACCCCCTTTGGGAAGGGTTTCCTTTTCCTTTTCCCAAAAAAAAAAAATTCCCCTTTAAAATTTAATTTTTGGGGGGCCCCCAAAAAAAACCCTTCCCCCCAAAAAAAAATTCCCCCTTTTTTTTTAAAAAAAAAAAATTTTTCCTTTTAAAATTAAAAACCTTTTTTTCCAAAAATTTTTTCCCCCCCCCCTTAAAAAATTTTCCCCCCGGGCCCCAATTTTCCCCCCCCAAAAAAAAAATTTAAAACCCAAAATTTTTTTATTTTTTAACTTTTTTTTTTTTCCCCCCCCCCCCGGGGGCCCTTTTTTCCCCCTTTCCCCCCCCCTTTTTTTCCCCCCCCCCTTTTTTTTTTTCCCCCCTTTTTTTTTTTTCCCCCGGCCCCCAAAAATTTTTTTCCCCAAAACCCCCCCCCCTTTTTTTTTTTTCCCCCGGGGGTTTCCCCCCTTTTTTTATTCCCCTTTTTTTGGCCCTTTGGGCCCCCCCCCAAAATTTTTTTGGGGCCCGGTTTTTTGATTTTGGAAAGGGGGAATTTTTTTTTTTTTTTTGGGGGGTTTTTAAAAAAAAAAGGAAAATTTTAAAAATTTTAAAATTTTAAATTTTTTCCCCCAAATTTTTTTTTTTTTTTAAAAAAAAAAAAAAAAAAACCCAAAAGGGGAAATTAAAAAAATTTTCCCCCCCCTTTTTTTTTTTTTTTTTTTTTTTCCCCCCCCCCCCAAACCCCAAAAACCCGGGCCCCCCCTTTAAATTTTTAATTTCCGGGAAGGGGTTTTTTTTTCCCCTTTTTCCCCCCCAAAAACCCCCCCAAAAAAGGGGGAAAAAATTTTAAAAAAAATTTTTTTTTTTGGGGGGGGGGGAAAATTTTTGGGAAAAAAATTTTTTGGGGCCCCCAAAAAAAAATTTTTAAACTCAAAAAAAAAATTTTTTTTTAAAAAATTTTAAAAAACCCCCCCCAAAAAAACCCCGGAACCCCAAAAAGGTTTTTTTTAAAATTTTTTTTCAAAAAACCGGGGCCCCAAAATTTTTTTTCCCTTTAAAATTAAATTTTTTTTTTTTTTTTTTTAAAAAAATTTTTTTTTTTTTTTAAGTTTTCCCCCTTTTTAAAAAAAAAAATTTAGGGAAAAAAATTTTTTTTTTTTTTTTTTAAAAAAACCTTTTTTTTTAAAAAAAAATTTTTTTTTTTTAAAAGGGTTTTTTTTTAAAAAATTTTAAAATTTTTTTGAAAATTTTTTTTAAAAATTTTTTTTTTTTGGTTTTTTTTTTCCCTTTTTTTTTTTTTTTGAAATTTTTTTAAAAAAAAAAAAAAAAGGGGTTTTTTAAAAACCCCCAAAACTTTTTTTTTTTTTTTTATTTTAACCCAAAACCCTAAAAAAACCGGGCCCCCCCCGGGGGTTTTTTTTTAAATTTTTTTTTTTTTTTTTTTTGGGCCAAGCAAAATTTTTTTTACCCGGGGAAAAAAAAGAAATTTAAAAAAAACCCCCCTTTTTTTTTTTTTTTTTTAAAAAAAAATTTTTTTTTTTAAAAAAATTTTTAAAATTTGGCCCGGGGTTTTTTTTTTTTTTTTTAAAAAAAGGGGGGTTTTAAAAAATTTTTTTTTTATTTCCCCCCCTTTTTTTAAAAATTTTTTTTTTTCCCCTTTAGCCCTTAAATTTTTTTTTCCCTTTTTTTTGGGGGGGAAAAAAATTTGGGTTTTTTTTTTTCCCCCCCTTTTTTTAAATTTTTTTTTAAAAAAGGAAGGGGGAAAAAAAAAAGGGGGTTTTTCCCCCAAAAAAAATTTTTTTTTTTAATTTCCCCGAAAAAGGGGGCCCTTTTAAAAAAAAACCCCTTTTAATTTTTTTCCCCCCCTTTTTCAAAAAAAGGGGGGGGGTTTTTTAAAAATAAAACCCCCCAAAAAAAAAAAAAAAAGTCCCGGGGTTTTTTTTTTTACAAATTTTTAATTTTTAAACCCCAAAAAACCCCCAAAAAATTAAACTTATTTAATTTTTTTTTAAAAAAAAATTTTTTGGTTTTAAAATTTAACCCCCACAATTTTTTGTTTTTTTTGGGGGTTTTTTTTTAAAAAACCAAATTTTTAAAAATTTTTTTTTTAATTTTTTTAAAAAAAAAACAATCTTTTAAAAAACCCCCCTTTTTTTTAAAAAAAATTTTTTTTTTTTTTTTTTTTTTTTGTAAAAGCCCACAAAAACCCCAAGCAATACCCCTTTTTTTAAAAAACCCCCCTTTTTTTTTTTCCCCCCCGGGCCCAAAAAAATTCCGGGAAAAATTTTTTTTAAAAAAAAAAATTTTTTTCCCCTTTTGGGAAAAAATTTTTCCCTTTTTTTTTTTTCCCTCCAAAAAAAAAAATTTTTTAAAAAAGGGGGAAAAATTTTTAAAAAAAAAATTTTTTAAAGCCTTTTTCCCCTTTTTTAAATTTAAAATTTTAAAAAAAAAATTTTTAAAAAAAAAAAAAAAGGGCCCCCCCCCCAAAAAAGGGGGGCCCCCGGGGGGCCCCCGGGGGGCCCCCCTTTTTCCCCCCCACCAAACCTTTGGGAAAACCAAAAAACCCAAAAAACCCCAAAAAAAAAATTTTTTTAAAAAGGGCCCCCCCGGGGGGGGCCCAAAAAAAAAAAATTTAATTTAAATTTTTTTTTTAAAAAAAAAAATTTTAAAAAAAAAAATTTTAAACCAAAAAAAAAAAAAAAATTTTAAAAAAAAAAACCCAAAAAAAATTTTAAAAAAAAGGGGCTTTTTTTTTAAAAAAAAAAGGTTTAAAAAACCCAAAAAAACCCCCCCCGGGAAAGGGTTTTTTTATGTTTTAAAAAAAAATTTCCCCCCAAAAAAACCCCCAAAAAAACCCCAAACAAAATTTTTTAAAAAAAAAAATTTTTTTTTAAAAAAAAAAAAAAAAACAAAAAACCCCCCCCCTTTTTTTTTTTTTTAAAAAAAATTTTTTTTTTTTTTAAAAAAAAAATTTTTATTTTTTTTTTTTAAATTTTTTTTTGGGGGCCTTTTTTTTGGAAAAAATTTAAAATTTTCCCCTTTTTTTTTTTTTTAAAATTTTTTTTTCCCCCCCCAAAAAAAATTTAAAAATTTTTTTAAAAAAAACCCAAAATTTTTTTTTTGGAAAAATTTTTTTTAAATTTTGGGCCCAAAAAAAAAAAAATTTTTTTTTTAAAAACCCCCCGGGTTTTATAAAAATTTCCCCCATGGGGGGGGCGGCTTTTGGGGGGGTTTTTTTTTAAAAAGGGTTTTTAAAAAAAAAAGGGTTTTTCCCTTTTTTGGGGCCAAAAAAAAACCCAAAAAAAAAAACAAAAGGGGGGGCCCCCCCCCCAAAAAAAAAAATTTTTTGGGGCAGGGAAAAAAAAAAAAAAAAAAAAATTTTTTTTCCCCTTTTTTGGGGAAAAAACCCAAAAAAAAAAATTTAAAATTTTTTCCCCCCCCCAAAAAAAAAAAAAATTTAAAACCCAAAAAAAATTTTTTTTTTTAAAAAAAAACCCCCAAAAAATTTCCCCCCCCCCTTTAAAAATTTTTTAAAAAAAAAAATTTTTCCCCCTTTTCCCCAACCCTTTTTTTTTCCAAAAAGGGTTTTTTTCCCTTTAAAAACAAAAAAATCCAAAACTTTTTAAAAACCCCCTTAAAAAAAAGGGAAAAAAAAAACCCAAAAAAATTTAAATTTTTCCCAAAAAAGAAAACCCCCCAAAATTTTTTAAAAAAAATTTTTTAAAAAAAAAAAAAAAATTTGGGCCCCCCAAAAAGGGAAAAAAAACCCCCCAAAAAATTTTTTTTAAAAAACCCCCTTTTTTCCCCCCCCTTTTTTAAAATTTTTCCCCTTTTTTTTTTTTTTTTTTTCCCCCCTTTTTAATAAAATTTTTTTTTTTTAAACCCCCCAAAAGGGGGGGGGGGTTTTTTTTTTCCCTTTTTTTGGGGGGGGGGAAATTTTTTTTTTCCTTTTTTCCCCCGACCTTTTTTTTGAGGAAAAAAATTTTTTCCCCCCCCCGGCCTTTTTTTTTGGGGGGAAAAAAAATTAATTTTTTTTTTTCCAATTTGGAAAAATTTTTTTTTTGGGGGGGTTTTTTTTTTTTTTTTGATTCCTTTTTTGGGGGAAAAGGGGGAAAATTTTGGGGGGCCCCCCAAAAAAAATTTAAAATTCTGAAAAAAAAGGGGGGGGCCCCCCCCCGGGGAAAAAAAAAAAATAAAAAAGGGGGGAAAACCCCCTTTTTTGGGGGTTTTTAAAAAAAAAAAAGGGGGGGGGTTTTTTTTAAAGGAAAAAAAAAATTTTTTTTTTTGGGAATTAAAAAAAAGGAAGGGGGGGGTTTTTTTTTTTTTTTTTTTTTTTTTTGGGGGGGTTTTTTTTTTCCCCCAAATTTCCCCTTTTTCCCCCCCCCTTTTTTTTGGGGGGGGATTAAAAACCCCCCTCCCCCCCCCCTTTTTTAAAAATTTTTTTTTCCCAATTTAAAAAAACCCCCCCTTTTCAAAATTTTTTATTTGCCCCTCAAAAAAAAAAAGGGGTTTTGGTTTTTTTTGGGAAAAAATTTTTTTGGTTTTTTTTTTTTTTGGAAATTTTTTTAAAAATTTTTCCTTTTTCTTTTTTTGGTTTTTTTTTTTTTTTTTTTATTAAATTTTTTTTTTTTTTTTTTTTCTTTTTTTTTAAAAAAAGGTTTTTTTTAATTTTTTTAAGGGTCCCCCCTTTTTTTTTTTCCCCCCAAAAAAAAAAAAAAAAAAAACCCAAAACCCCCCAAAAAAAAAAAATTGGGGGGGCCCCCCCCCCCCCCAAAAACCCTTTTTAACTTTTCCCCCCCTTTTTAAATTTTTTTTTTTAAAATTTTAAATTTTTTGGGGAAAAAACCCCCTTTTTGGGGTTTTTCCCCCAAATTTAAAAACCCCCTTTTTAAACCCCTTTTTTCCCCAATTTTCCCCAAAAAAACCCCCCCTTTTTTTTTTAAAAAACCCCCCCAAAAATTTTACCCCTTTTTTTTCCCCTTCCAACCCTTTTTGGGGCCCCCGGGGCCCCCCTTTTCCCCCTTTTTTTGGTTTTAAAAAACTTAACCTTTTGGGAAAAAAATTTTTGTTTTAAAAATTTTTTCCAAAAATAAAAAAAAAGGAAAAGACCCAAAATTTTTTTTTTCCCCGTTTTTAAAAAATTTTAAAAAAAAACCCCCAAAAAATTTAATTTAAAAAAACCCCCCCCCCGGGAAAACCCCCCCCCCTTTTTAAAAACCCCCAAACCCCCCCCCGGGTTTAAAGGCCAAACCCCCTTTTAAAATTTTCCCCCCCCTTTTTTGGGCCCCCCTTTAAAAAAACCCCCCAAAAAAAATTTTTTTTTTTCCCCCCCCCCTTTTTTTTTTTAAAAAAAAAAAAAAAAAACCCCCCCCCCAACCCCGTTTTTTAAAAAAAATTTTTTTTTTTCCCCCCCCTTTTTCCCCAAAAATTTTTCCCAAAAAATGTTTTTGTTTTTCCCCCCTTTTTTTTTTTTTAAAAAAAAATTTTTTTTTTTAAATTTTTTAAAATTTTTTTAAAAAAAAAATAAGGAATTTTTTTTTTTTTTTTAAGGGAATTTCCCGAAAAATTTTTTTTTAAAATTTTTTTAAACCAACCCCCCAAAAAAAAATTTTTTTTTTTTAAAAAAAAAAAAAAATTTTTTTAAAAACCCCCAAAACCCGAAAAATTAAAAAAACCGGGGGTTTTCCCCCTGCTTAAAAAAATTTTTTTAAAAAAAAAATTTTTTTTTTAAAAAATGTTTTTTTTTTAAAAAAATTTTTTTTTTTTTAAAATTTTAAAACCCCCCTTTTTTTTTTCCTTTTTTTTTCCCCCCTTTCCCCAAAAAAAAAAAAAAAAACCCCCCCCCCTTTTTCTTAAAAAACCCCCCCCCCCCCCCAAAAAAAAGGGGGGAAAAAAAAATTTAAAAAAAAAATTTTCCCCGGGGAAAAAAAAAAATTTTTTTTTTTTGGGGGTTTTTTTTTTTTTTTTCCCCGGGGGGGCCCCCCCTTTTTTTTTGGTTTTTTTTTTTTCCCCCTTTTTTTTTTTTTTTTTTTTTTTGGGAAAAATTTTTTATTTTGTTTAAAAAAAAAAAAATTTTTTTTTTTTTTTTTTTTTTTTTTTTAAAAATTTTTAAATTTTTTTTTCCCATAAAAATTTTTTTTCCCCTTTTTTTTTTTTTTTTCCCCCCCCCTTAAAAATTTAAAAAAGGGGGCCCCTTTTTTCCCTTTCTGGTTTTTTTTTTTTAATTTGGAAAAAATTTTTCCCCTGTTTTTTTTTTCCCCCAAAAACTTCCCTTTTAAATTTTTTTCACCCCCCCCTTAATTTTTTTTCCCCCAAAAAAAAAACCTTTTTTTTTTTTTTGCCTTATTTTGGGTTTTTTTTTTTTTTTTTAATTTTTTTTTTTTTAAAATTTTTTTTCCCCCGGGTTTTTTTTTTTTGGGATTTTAAAATTTTTTGTTTTTCCCCTTTTTTTTTTTTTTCCCCCGAAAAACCCTTTTTCCACCTTTAAATTTTTTTTCCCCCCCCCAAAACCCAAAAATTTTTTTTTAAAAAAAACCCCGGGCTTTTTTAATTTAAAATTTAAACCCCCCAAACCCCCCCTTTTAACCCTTTTTAAAAAAAAAAAAAGCCAAAAAAGGGGGGAAAACCCCCCCCCCGGCCCCCCTTTTTCCCTAAACCCCAAAAAAGGGGGGGGCCCCCCCCGGGGGTTTTTAAAAAACTTTCCCCCGGGGGGGGGTTTTTAAAAGGAACTTTGGGTTAAAAAAATTTTTGGGGGAAAAAAACCCCCCAAAACCCCCCCCCCAAAACAAAAAAAAGGGGTTTAACCCCCCCAATTTTCCCGGGGGAAAAAAACCCCCCCTTCCCCCAAAAAACAAAAATTTTTTTTTTTTAAAAAAAAAAATAAAAAGGGGGGGCCCCCCCCTTTTTTAAAAAAACAAAAAATTTTTTTTTTTAATAAAAAAAAAAAATTTTAAAAAAAAAGGAAAAATTTTTTCCAAAAAAAATTTTAAAAATTTTTCCCAAAAATTTTTTTTTCCCTTTTTTTTTTTTTGGGGGGGGTTTCCCTTTTTTCCCCCTTTCTTTTTTTAAAAACCCCAAAATTTTTAACCCTTTTTTCCCCCTTTTTTCCCCTTTGGGAAAAATTTTTTCCCCCCCCAAATTTTAAAAAAAAAAAAAAAATTTTTTCCCCCCCCGGGAAACCCTTTAAAAAACCCCCAAAAAAAAAAATTTTTTTAAAAAACCCAATTCCCAAAATTTTTTTCCCCCTGGGGAAAAAAAAAATTTTAAAAAAATTTTAAAAAATTTTTTTTTTTAAAAAAACCCAAAAAAAAAAAAAGGGAAAAAAAAAAAAAATTTTTTTTTTAAAAAAAAAGAAAAAAAAATTTTTTTTTTTTTGAAAACCCTTGTCCCCTAAACCCCCCAAACCCCTTCCCCCCGGGGGTTTTTTTTTGGGTTTCTTTTTTAAAAAAAAAAAAAAAAAATTTTTTATTTTTTTAAAACCCTTTAAATTTTTTTCCCCCCCCTTTTGGGCCCCAAAAACCCCCTTTTAAATTTTTTTTTGGAATTTTGGAAAAAAGGGGCCCCCCCCCAATTTTTTTTAAAGGGGGCCCCTTTGGGAATTTTTTTTAAAACCCCCTTTTGGGGGGGTTTTTTTTGGGGGGGGCCCCCCAGGGTTTTTCCCCCGGTTTAAACCCCCCAAAAAAAAACCCCCCCCCCTTTTTGGGGGAAAAAAAAATTTAAAACCCCCCCCCCAAAAAAAAAAAATTTTCCAAGGGGAAAAAAAAAAATTTTTTTTCCCCCCCCCAAAAAAGGGGGGTTTTTTTTTTAAAAGGAAAAAACAGGAAAAGGGGAAAAAAAAAAATCCCCCCCTTTTTTTAAAAAGGAAAAAAAAAAAAAAAAAAAAATTGGGAAAATTTTTTAAAAAAAAAATTTTTTTTTAAAAAAAAACCCCCCCAAAAAAAAAAACCCCCCCCTTTTTAAAAAAATTTTTTTAAAAAAAACCCCCCCCCTTTTTTTTGGGGTTTTTTTTAAAAAAATTTTTTTTTTAAAAATTTTTTTTTTAAAAATTTTTCCCGTTTGGGGAAAAAAAAAAACCCCAATTTAGTTTTTTTTTTTAAGGGGTTAAAAAGGGGGAAAATTTTAAATTTTTTTTGGCCGGGGGCCCCCTTTTTTTAAATTTTTTTAAACCCCCCTTTTTTTTTTTTGGGGGCTTTTAAAAAAAAAAAGGGGGAAAAAGGGGAAAAAAAAAAAAAAAAGGGGGGGCCCCCTTAAAAAAAAAACAAACCAAAAAAAAAAAAAAACCCCCCCAAAAAAAAAAAAAAAAAAAACCCGGGGCCCCCGGGAAAAACCCCCCCGGGAAATTTTTGGGCGTTTCCCCCCAAAAAAAAAAAAAACAAAAAACCCAAAAAAAAAATTTAAAAACCCCCGGGGGGGAAAAAAAATTTTAAAAAAGAAAAAATGGAAAAAAAAGGGGGAAAAAAAAAAGGGAAAAAATTTTAAAATTTTTTTTAAAAAACCCCCCCCAAAAAATTTTTAAAAAAAAAAAAAATTTTTTTCCTTTAACAATTTTTTCCCAAAAAAAGGGGAAACCCCCTTTTTTTAAAAGGGGGCCCAAATTTTTTTTTTTTTAAGGGGGGGAAAACCCTTAAACCCCCTTTTTAAAAAAAAATCCAAATTTTTTAAAACCCCGGGGGTTTTTTTTTTTAACCCCCTTAAAAAACCCCCCCCCAAAAAAACCCAAAATTTAAAAATTTAAAAAAAAAAAAAAAATTTTTTTTTTAAAAAATTTTTTTTAAAAAAAAAATTCCCAAAAAAAATTTTTTTTTTTTTAATTTAAAAAAAAAGGAAAAAAAAAAAGGGGAAAAAATGGAATTCAAAACCCCCCTTTTTTCCCAAAAAAAAAAAACCCCCCCCCCCCCTCCTTTCCCCAAAAAAAAAATTTTTTTTAAAAAAAAGGGGGCCAAAAAAATTTTTAAAAACCCCCCCCAAAAAAAAAAAACACCTTTAAAAAAAAAAAAAAAAAAAATTTTTTTTAAAAAAAGGGGCCCCCGAAAAGGGGAAAATTTTAAAAAAACCCCCCAAAACTTTTAAAAAAAAACCAAAAGGAAAAAAAAAACCCCCCCGGACTTCCCCCCAAAAAAAAAATTCCCCAAAAAATTTTTCCCAAAAAAAAGGGGCCCCCCCCAAAAAACCCCCCCCCAAAAAAAAAAAAATTTTTTTGGGGCCCCCCCCCCCCCCCAAAAAAAAAGGGTTCCCGGTTTTCCCCCCAAAAAAAAATTTTTTTCCCAAAAATTTTTTAAAAACCCCAAAAGGGAAAAAACCCCAAAAAAAAAAAAAAAAGGTTTAACCCCCCAAAAAAAAAAATTAAAAACCCAAATAAAAAAGGGGAAAAAAAAAAAACAAAAAATTTTTCCCCCCCTTTTTTTTTTTTAAAAAAATTTTTAAAACCCCCTTAAAAAATTTTCCCCCCAAAAAAAAATTTAAAAAACCCCCTTAAAAATTTTTAAATTTTTTTAAATTTTTTCCCCCCCAAAATTTAAGGGGGTTTAAAAAAGGGGGGCCCCCCCAAAAAAACCGAAGAAAAAAAAAAAAACCAAATGGGAATTTTTTAAAAAAAGGGGGGGAAAAAAACCCCTTTTCCCCGGGCCCCCAAAAAATTTTTCCCCCTTTTTTTTTAAAAAAATTTAACCAAAAAAAAAAGGGGGGGGGCCTTTTTAAAAAACCAAAAGGGGGTTTTTTTTTAAAAACTTAAAACCCCGGGAAAAAAAAAAAAAAAAAAAAACCCCTTTTTTTTTTTTTTTTTTAAAAAAAAAAAATTTTAAAAAATTGCCCCAAAAAAAAAACCCCCCCTTTTTTTTTTTCCCCCCAAAAAAAGGGCCCCCCCCAAAAATTTTTAAAAAATTTAAAAAATTTTTCCCCCCGGGGGGTTTTTTTAAAAAAAAAAATTTTTAACCCCCAAAAAATTTTTGGGGTTTTTTTGGGGAAAAATTAAAATTTTTTTTTTTTTTTTGGGGGGGTTTTTTAAATTTTGGGAAAAAGGAAAAAACCCCGAAAAAAAAAAAAAAACCACAGATGGGAAAAAAACCCCCGGGGAAAAAACCGGGGGGGGCCCGGGAAAAAAAAAAAAAAAAAAAAAAGGAAAAAATTTTTAAAAAAACCCTTTTTTCCCCCCCTTTTGGGGGTTTTTTTGGGGGGGAAAAAAAACCCCAATTTTTTAAAAAAAAAAATTTTTTTAAAAAAATTTTTAAAAAAAGGGTTTTTAAAATTTCTTTTAAAATTTTTAAAAAATTTTTTTTTTTTTAAAAAATTTCCCCGGGGTTTAAACCCCAAAAAAAAAGGCCCCGGGGGGGTTTTTTTTTTCCCCCCGGGGGTTTAAACCAAAAAAAATTTTAAAAATTTTTTGGTAAGGGGAAAACCCCGGGGCCTTTAAAAAATTTTTTTTTAAAGGGGCTAATTTTTTTTTTAAAACCCCCGTTTTTTTAAAAAAAATTAAAAAAAAAGGCTTGAATAGAGACAAGAGTTTTATGGCCAGGTATGAGGACTGTTTGCATCTCTCAGACTGACACAGATAACGGACTACAGACTCACATGTTTGAAAAACTCATCACAAACTTCAAGGACTTTGTTGGACAGTCATCTTATCTAAAGATCTTGACCATCGTTGTTCTTCTCTCTCTTCTTAAAATAATCTTAGCCTGAAGGAATCTATTAATTTTGTACATTTAAGATGTCTCACTTAAAGATTTACAAATGTTGTTTCTTGTCCTAGAGTGTGGATATAAACACGGGGGACTTCAGTTTCTGCATTACATCTCGCCTGATGAAGGGGCCTGAGTTACCTCAAGCCTGCATATTGTAATCTTTTACTTAGCCAATAAGGTGTGTCATTTTGCTTAGCTTTTCTCTATTATTTCAACAAATTGTATTTTTATGAAAATGCATTTAAGTTCAACAAAGACCGTGTTGCAGTTTCGTACACATTTCCACTAGAAGCATTAAAATGTCAGCTGGTTATTAGTCTTACTGTCGAATGAGCCAGCGTTACATTCTGTGTGACAGAATAATGGGAACATCAAAGGTAATATAGTCATTAAAGTGTTAATATAGAGGGAGTATTTACCCATGAAGTGTTGTGTGTGTAAAAGTGTAAAAGACTGCTGAAATGGTGTAGTAAATGTCCCAGGTAGTTTAAGGGATTGGCTGATGTAATGACAGAAATCAGCAGGCGTCCTGTAAACACGACTTGATGGTTGTCACATACGTAGAAAATTCACAAGAGAAGGTTAAGGGCAGAAGTTTAGAAATGTTTGAGGAGAGCAAGAGAATAGTGACATGAGAGTTTTATTATGGATACTAGCTGAACCCGGCCACGTTGCTGTGGCTCAGTCTGAATTAAATGGAAAAGAAAGAAAAGAAAAGCGCACGTTTCTAATGTGTTTAATTTCACAATACTTGTGGGTATACAATATTTTTTGTTGTTCCATTATCTGTGCAGATATAGATATTGTCTGGTTTGCCGACTCTAGAACATGCAACATGTAATTGTCCATGTAAGAAGCAATCTGTGTCTAGATCTAAACCGCACAATTGTAAAGATTGGCCCTGAGCTTTGTTGATGGTGATTACAAATGCCAATCAATTGGGAATTGCAGTCTCTTAAATAGAAATGGCATATTCGTTGGAATCATAGGAATGCGAGGAATGAGGACATCTTCACCTTTGAAAGGTCCGTCAAGATTGATGCTTCAACGACGTTGCTCATTAATCTTTTACTGCAAGCCACGTGCGTTGCAAAGCTTTGGCTGATTGATATTTGCAATATGATAATTGGTGCGCCGATTTTCAATTGCAGCCGATGTGACATCCCTGGCAGATCGAGTGAATTCAAAAATTCTGTTGGTTAATTAACCGCTTCATCTGCTTCCACAACAGTGTCGCGAACTTGTATGTGACTGCCTCGCTTTGAATGTTAGACTGAATAATATTGTTAAGTTAAGTAGCGTCTTTGTTCTTGGCCGCAAGAATAGCTTCGTTTACTCATCTAATCGTGATTATTATAATTGGTTTGAATATTGGGAAATACTTTTTCAACCAATTCTTCTTTTGACATCAATAAATTGCAGAAGTTATGAGGCAATGAAATTGATCCTGAGGTCAGATCAACCAGTACCTTTCCATTCCCAATTTGTAGCAATTGATGTGAGAATATCTCCGCTGATCAATCATTTTGCAGCTGGACACGCATATTTGTAGTTAATTTTAATGTCTTTTCGTGTAGCCACAAAGTAAAGTATTTCAGGCAAGCATTTATTTTGTCCGCTGGTGTCGATCGAGGAATTACAGGTAATGTTTGCCTGAAATATCCTGCAAGCAATATTAATGCATTCCCAAATGGTCTTCTATTTCCACATAAATCTTGCAATGATCGATCAAGAGCTTGGTGATTTTTGTGCACCATTGTGCATTCATCCCAAACAATAAGTTTGCATTTCTGAAATACTTTTCCCATGCTGGATGCTTTGGAAATGTTGCACGTGGGAGTTTCAATGAATTGCATGTTCAATGGCAATTTCAAAGCGGACTGAGCAGTTCTTCCACCTGGTAGCAATGTCGCAGCTATTCTGGAGGATGCAAGAGCTAAAGCCATGTCATTTTGGGATCGAATTGCTGCCAGAATCAATCTAATTAGGAACGTTTTACCAGTTCCTCCTGGCGCATCTAAGAAGAAGATTTCTCCAACCCCGTTATTGACAGTTTGCATTATTTTGATCGTAAATGCCTTTTTGCTCAAGCGTTAACTTAGGAATATTTGATTGCAGATACAACAAAAGATCACCCGTGTTGTAATTTTGTTAACGCGTTGTAGATTTGTTGCTGTGAAATCCATGTTCATATTTGAATTTTCCTTGTGTATTGCGGAAAATATCTTCAGCCATGTCGATTTATATTTCTGCCATAACTCTGTTGGAGATGAAGAGAGAGCG
>NW_024385708.1:0-27399 GCF_016835505.1 Polypterus senegalus
TCATATGTCATTTTAGAGCTGGACGCCTGGCATCTTTTTGGCCACAAGTTCGCTTTATGTTTGTGTGAGGTTCTGTGTTGTGGAGATTCTCAGGATGGATTGCAGGTGCTCATCAGTGAGCTGACTCCTGTGTGCTGTTTTGTTAGTCTTTATCACTGAGAAGAGCTTCTCACACAGATATGTGCTACCAAACATGCACAAGGTTCGAGCCGCATGTAGACGGACTTTTTGTTCTTCAAAGTCACCAAAGCGCCGTGCAAACTCAGTGCGCCAGTTTATCAGCAAAGTGCGATTTGGGAACACCGTAGTGACGACTTGGTTTAACATTACTTGGCAACAGGGAAAGTGGGGCAAATTGCACTGGTGCATTTGTGTCTCCCATAAAAGCAGCTTCACTTGAAATCACTTTGTGATTGTGCACGGGTAAAAACGTCCGCTGAAGTGTCAGATTCTTATTTAATTATGCTGCTTTCTGTATCTTCTGCATTGCACTCAGGTTACCCTGATGTTTTGTCTCATAGTGCCGTCTTAGATTAAATTCTGTAATTACAGCCACATTAGCTCCACAAATGAGACACACGGTTCAGTAAACATATACTCAGCCTCCCATCGGTTTTAAAGGCTCTATTTTCAGAATCAACTTTTCTCTTCAGCATCGTGTGAGCTAGCTTCGCAATAACTTGCAGCATCATAAGGTAGACTTGATTAACGCAGTAAGCGTCCCGGCAAGGCAGCTGAAGCTGCATTATGGGATCTGTAGTTTATTGTGTTACCAGCGCTTCATATACCCGGCTTTAATAACAATAATACAGTATATAAAATGATCTCAAGGGCCAGATATAATTACACGCCCGGCCGGATGTGGCCCACGGCCCTTGAGTTTGACACATATGGACTAAATAGAACTTGAAAAGATATATTTTTTCAAATGTGTTCGTGCAATTCAGATAGAGTTGACGCACTACAGCCTGCATGCCTCAATAAGTCATCCTTCCTCGCCTTACTTTTTACCGCTCATCTAATGAAGACACTGAGTATGGCTTTACCAAAACAATCATTGATGGCGAATAAAGTATCCATTATTCGACTATGTAGATCGGGATATATATAAACATATATATATACCAGCGTATCATAGCGGAGAAGTAGTGTGTTAAAAAGCTAGAAAAGAAAGGGAACATTTTAAAATAACGTAACATGACTGTCAATATACAGTATTTGTTTTGTGAGTGTTACTGAGTGTTGCTGTCATCAAGGATTTGATTATCATTATTTCTTTCAATCAGGTTCGTATTTGTAGGATGTGTTGTGTTCAAGTTACATTCCGTGTTTGTCAATCGCTGTAAAGATGACAGGTTTCTTTCATCGATTCGCTTCTTACTGCATCAATAAACAGCTCGTCTTCTTCTTTATCTGAGACCTGACACACTGCATGCACGGGTTTTTTTACACTGTCTTCCTTTAGCGGGACATTGACTTTTTCCAACGTGTGCTTTGTTTTGGATTTATGAATATGCTTGTATGTATCAGGCGCTTCATATTTTTGCTGCCTTTTCAATTGTGTAATTCGGTTTTGTTCAGCGCTTTGGAACTGTTGCTTTTATCTGTGCACTCGCGTCAGTTCACGGAGTCACTCGGTGTACATGCATCGAAGGTTCCCAGCTGTGCTGGTGCCATCTCGCGCTATGTCCATGGCTGTATTTAATGTTACCTTAGTCCTGGCACTTAAAACTTTCTCTCGCAGTTTAAGCTGAGTTTGTGTCAAACACCACCCTGACCATCTCATCTTCCTCTCCATAAGCACAGTCCTTCACCCGTGAATATTTACCCGCGGCAGTTTGCTATTGGATTGCCGGTGACGGACGGCCTTATATGGGCAGGCACTAAATTACAAACGCCAGCGGCAGCCTGTCTATGAACTTAATTTAAAGTGTAGGTTTACATCGCTTTGTTTCCAAGTAGCAGAACTCATGAATATGGTTGTATATGTCACTGCCGCTTCTTATTGTTTCGCTGCCTTCTCAATTATATAATGCATGTTTTCTTCAGCGCTTTTTTGAGGTCTTCCTGGTTTTCTATGTACTGCATGATTACGTGAGGCGTGATGATGTCACACGAAACTCCACCCCGGCGTTGAAGCTCATCTCCATTACAGTAAATGGAGAAAACTGCTTCCAGTTATGACCATTACGCCGTAGAATTTCGATATAAATCCTGCCCAACTTTTGTAAGGAAGCTGTAAGGAATGAACCTGCCAAATTTCAGCCTTCCACCCACACGGAAGCTGGAGAATTAGTGATGAGTCAGTGAGTGAGTGAGTGAGTGAGTGAGTGAGGAGCTTTGCCTTTTATTAGTATAGATATATATATATATATATATATATATATATATGTACACACACACATATAAACATACATATACACATCATATATATATACATATATACACATATACAAATATAGACATATACTGTATATATACATATATACA
Organism: Polypterus senegalus; assembly: GCF_016835505.1. Classification (NCBI taxonomy): domain Eukaryota; kingdom Metazoa; phylum Chordata; class Cladistia; order Polypteriformes; family Polypteridae; genus Polypterus; species Polypterus senegalus. The sequence goes on from NW_024385708.1 coordinate 2,491, forward strand.
CATATATATACATATATATATATATATATATATATATATACACATACATATATATATACATTGTGGACTTGAACCCGACACAGACAGACAGACATCGTTGGATCCACCACACACTGTTTATTTACAAATACAGTAATCCCTCGCTATATCACGCTTCGACTTTCGCGGGCTTCACTCTATCGCGGATTTTAAATGTAAGCATATCTAAATATATATCACAGATTTTTGTCTGGTTCGCAGCTTTCTGTGGACAATGGGTCTTTTCATTTATGGTACATGCTTTCTCAGTTTGTTTGCCCAGTTGATTTCATACAAGGGACGCTATTGGCGGATGGCTTAGAAGCTACCCAATCAGAGCATGTATTACATATTAACTAAAACTCCTCAATGATATAAGATATGCTTCCCGCGCGGTGCTTGATTGTTTGCTTCTCTCTCTCTCTCTCTCTCTCTGCCTGACGGAGGGGGTTTGAGCAGAGGTGCTGTTTGCACAGAGGCTGTTTGCCTAGAAGATACGGACGCTCCTCTACAAAATGCCGCTTTATCGTGGTGCTTCTGCATACTTAAAAGCACGTATTGATTTTTTGATTGTTTGCTTTTATCTCGCTCTCTCTCTCTCTGACATTCTCTGCCCCTGACTGCGCTCCTTTGAAGAGAAGCTATGTTTGCATTCTTTTAATTGTGAGAAAGAACTGCCATATCAGTCTTGTCATGGAGCACAGTTTAAACTTTTGACTAAAGGGTGTTATTTCATGTCTAGCGGGCTCTAATAATGTTAACAGTGTAGAAGAGTTTATAAGGGTTTAAAATATATAAAAATAAGCATACAAACATATGGTTTCTACTTCACGGATTTTCACCTATCGCGGGGGGGTCTGGAACGCAACCCCCGCGATCAAGGAGGGATTACTGTATGTACAAAACACGTGCACCTCAAACCCCAGTGCCTCCAGCACCGTTTCCCCAATGTCCAGGCCTCGCAGTTTCAATGCCTCTCTCTCCTGGCCGCCTCCAGTCCTCTCTCCAGCTCCGTCTCTCTTCCACCCGACTTCCGCCATCGACTGAAGGAGGCGGCCCTTAAAATAGGAACCCGGATGGGCTCCAGCTGCTTCCCGCACTCCTCTCGCAGACACGCCCCAGTGTGGCGGAAGTGCCGGCGCGCACTGGAAGCCGCCCAGGTGTCCCCTGTCGTCCCCCAGCACTTCCTGGTGTGGCGGAAGTGCTGGGCCCAGGATATTCAGGCACCGGGGCACCGCCTGGCGGTGGCCACGGGTCCCTACAGGGCTGGGCTTCCAAGCCCTTTACCCAGGCCCCCAACATAACCACAGGGCGGACGCCCCCTCACGGTCTGGAGGGGAGGCACAAGCCCTCCTCCGATCCTCCTGGGCATCCTGGCCGGGCTCCTGTCACTGGTTCTTTAATATTTACCAGAAGGGAGGAGTAAGAAAACAGTTGTGCAGAATGGCTGATTGTGTAATAATCTTAGCAGAATGTCTTTTAGATATCCTGGACAGAAGGCAGCTGAGTGCCAGTAATATTTTGTGGCTTTCACCACCCTCTGCAGTGACTCAAGCATGTGTGCCCTACCAATATGTGATGCATCCAGTGAAAATGGACTCCAGACTGCACCTGTGAGACATCTCAGTAAGGCATTGGTGAACTTGGTAATAGACAAAACATGCTGTACCCTCATCAATTCATCAGTGATTGTTACCGTATGAAATTTAAACAAGCTCCCCATTTCCACAGAATCCCACAAAAACAAACCATAGCGTAATCTGTTCTCTGAAGTCTATAACCTGCTCCTTAATTTTCAGACATTAAAGGTCAGATTGTCTGCAAGCCATTTCATTATTGTTGATGATCAGTCCTATGATGGTGATGTCAATAGCATTTTAATGATGAAGCTGGTGTGGTGTCTGGACGCAGTCACACTTAGGCATTAGCACACTACCCCATTGTGTGCCTGGGATGAGGGTGAGCATAGAAGATATGATGCGAGCAATCTGAACAGATAAGGTCTGTTCACTATGAAGTCCAAAATCCAGTTCTGTTGGCACAACAGTGTTGAATGCTAAGGTATTGTCTATAAACATAACTATAAACATAACTCTCTAAGAGCAGTTTTTACATTATCCAAATGGGCCAAGTTGATATGGAGTATAAGACTTAATTGCTGTACCAGTATGCATCATGGAGATGGAGAAGGGGAGCAAAATTATGTACGAAGTTCAAAGTTAATAAGAAGTCTGAATGAGTGCAGTTAGTTATAAAATGACTTAACACATACAACACGCAGACTGTTATGAACATAAAAAAGCATAACAAACAGGCACATTTTAAATATTACAAAAGATGTCAATCATGGAACATATATTCTCCCTATCTCTCATTTACATATACATATATATATATATATATAAATAATATATATATATATATTATAAAAAAATCTTGGGTCAAGACGTGATTTTCTCAGAGACACTTTAACGCAGTACAGGCATTTAAATGTTTGAAGCGCAGGACATGCAGATCACGCAGCACAGCACAAGCAGCAGCAAGCCAGTTGATCGAGTATAGAGACGTCCTGCGAGACAAGGAGGAAAGCTGCTGTACAGCCTTTTAAATGATCGAAGCACAGCGTGACATGCAGATCATGCAGCACAGATATAGAGATATGTATCTCTCTATTATAAAAAGAAAATTGCGAAGAGACAAGACTTTTTCCCAGGGACGAGACGTGATCTTTTGAAGCGAGACAGAGACACTTTCACTTCCCATGAGACGGACAAGTCACGTCATATTTACAACCTTCAGACGCAAGTCCCGTCATATAAATGCCGAGCAGGTTAGAGATAATGGAAGTAGGAAAATTCGAAAGTCTCCAATAATAAATTTCGGCGCCAGCGAAGTGGCAGCCATTCCAGCAGCTCCGTGTATGAGTTTATCTTTTTACCTTTTTTTTCTATTTTTCTCTATTTCACTGATTACTTCTACCACTTTCTTTTATGTGGAATCGCTCCCTGGACACTTTTGCTATTTTACTATTTGACATGGATTTTACACCGAGACTCAGCCTATTCAAATGGTCAACTTAAAACACTGAGAAGAAATGCCCACGCCGGTGTGGTTCCCTATTTACCTGACGAGGTAAGAAGATGATATCGGGGCAGCTGAGCAGGCGCAAAAGATAAAAGATAAGATAAAGCCAAGCAGCTTGAGAGAAAATGGCGTTATAAACCGTCTGTGCCTTCTGTGATCCTGGGAAATGTGAACTCACTACCAAATAAGATCGATGAACTGGCTGTGCTGGTGAAAAATCTCAGAACCTACAGAGAATGCAGCTTGCTGTGTTTTAGTGAAATGTGACTAACAACTACCATCCCAGATGCTAACGTGGAGCTACCTGGGTTTAGCACAGTTAGAGCGGACAGAGAGCAAATACCAGCTGGAAGAAGAAAGGAGGAGGACTCGCTCTCTATGTCAATACAAAGTGGTGCAACTCAGGACATGTAAACATTAAAATTTCCACTTGCTGCAGGGACATCGAACTGTTGGCCGTAAGTCTGCGTCCCTATTACTTGCCCAGAGAGTTTGGACACGTGATTTATTTATTTTTTACATCCCCCCTCAAGCGAACATGGAGATAGCGGATGACATCATCCATTCCGCAGTTGCTAAGTTACAAACGCAGCACCCTGAGGCGCTTGTGATAATTTCTGGAGACTTTAACCATGTAACGTTGGATAAAACATTACCTGCCTTCTTCCAGTATGTGAACTGTAACACTCTGGGAAATAGGACTATCGACCTACTGTATGCAAACGTTAAAGACGCATACAGCGGCACTCGCTGCCTGCACTTGGGAAAGCAGATCATAACCTGGGTCTGCTTTAGCCTCACTACAAACCAAGAGTGAAGGCGCTACCAACAACCACACGATCATTCAGGAAGTGGACCCCTGAGGCAGAGCAGGCTCTGAGAGACTGCTTTGGAACTACATACGGATATACTGCTGGGGTCACATAGTGAGAACATTGAAGACATTGACATCACTGCACCACTGATTTCATCAACGTTTGTATGGACATTGTAGTTCCAGTAAGAACAGTACACTTCTATGCTAACAACAAACCATGGATTACATGTGACATCAAAGGGCTTTTGAACCAGAAGAAAAGGGCTTTTAAAGATGGTGATCAGCATGAGCTCAAGCGCGTGCAGAAGGAACTCCGAGTCCAGCTCATGGCGGCGAAAGGGAAGTACAGGAGAAAGCTGGAGCAGAAGTTGCAGAATAACAGCATGAAGGAAGTGTGGGATTTGATGAAGATCATCACTGGCTGCAGCTCGAAGCGGGGTGCCACCATCGAGAGACACTTCTTTAATAGGTTTGACCACCCTAACCCACTCTCACCTTGGAGTACTGCATCCTCCAACCATCCTTCTGCTGATACCAGTATAGGTGAGACATCCCCACCCACAATTACAGCAGCACAGGTGAGCAGAGAGCTGAGGAAACTTTGTGCCAGCAAAGCAGCGTGTCCAGATGGAGTATCGCCACGACTGCTAAAGACCTGTGCGTTGGAACTGGGGAGTCCTCTACAGCGCATCTTCAACATGAGCCTGGAACAGGAGAGAGTCCCGAGGCTTTGGAAAACATCTTGTATCACCCCAGTCCCAAAGGTATCACGTCGTAGTGAGCTGAATGACTTCCGGTCTGTTGCTTTGATGTCACATGTGATGAAGACCATGGAGCGGCTGCTGCTTCACAACCTGAGGCCACAGGTCCGCCAGGCCCTCGACCCTCTGCAGTTCGCATACCAGGAAAAGGTGGGAGTGGAGGATGCCATCATCTATATGCTACACCGATCCCTCTCCCACTTGGACAGAGGGAGTGGTGCTGTAACAATTATGTTTTTGGACTTCTCTAGTGCCTTCAACACCATCCGACCTCTGCTCCTTAGGGACAAGCTGACTGAGATGGGAGTAGACACACACCTGGTGGCATGGATCGTGGACTATCTCACAGACAGACCTCAATATGTGCGTCTTGGGAACTGCAGGTCTGACATTGTGGTCAGCAACACAGGAGCACCGCAGGGGACTGTACTTTCTCCGTCCTGTTCAGCCTATATACATCAGACTTCCAATACGACTCGGAGTCCTGCCACGTGCAAAAGTTCGCTGATGACACTGCTATTGTGGGCCCCCTAGTGTATATATATATATATATATGTATATATAGATAGATTATATGGATATATATATATAAATTGATATATATTGTAAGATAAGCACTACAGCGACACAGATTAGACACGGGAGGCACGTGTAAAATTAAATAAACTTTTATTTTTCTTCGTCTGTGGGCTACACCTTCCCCATAGCAACAGACACAACACAGTCCCAAGCACACAATAAACACAATTATTTACTCCTTTTTGGCACCAACTCTCCTTCCCAGCGACCTTTATAGTTCACCCAGAAGTGCTCCAGGTGCTTGATCCCCGATTTCCGGTTACACTTCCGGGTGTGACGAATTGGTTGCCCACACTGGCTCAGGAGTCCCAAATACAGTGCCCCCTGGCGGTACCTGTGGGACCCAACAGGGCTGCACCCAACTCCAATTTACAGGGTGCCCTGCGGAAACCCGAGGCACTGTTCCACCCCAGGGAGGCGGCCAACTAGCGTTCAGGGGGAGGTATTGTAATGTCCTGCAATGGCTGCTCCCCCTGAATATAGTGTGCAGGACGCCAAGCCCCTGTCACAATATATATACAGTATATCTATTATATAAAAAAATCTTGGGTCAAGACATGATCATCTCGGAGAGACACTTTGAAATCCCTCAAGACTATAGGCACATCACTCTACTTACAATTTCTCGGAGAAACTTTACATCCCAGGAGACAAGGAATTGAGACAAAAGGACAGCTGCTGTACAAGATTTTAAATGATCATCGCACAGTGCGACATACAAATCACACAGCTCAGCAAGCGAAGCAAGTAGAGGGCAAAGCCTCCTAGTATATATATATATATTGTCAGAGGTGGCTGGGTGGCGACCGGCCGGGGCCAGGAGGACTGGAGGAGGGCTTGCGCTTTCCCCAGACCATCTGGGGGTGACCGCCCTGGTTCCTTTGGGGGCCACGGGTACAGAGCTTTGAAGCTTCACCCTGTAGGGGGCGCCCCCATGCCTTTGGAGCCCTGGACCTCAGCACTTCCGCCACACCAGTAAATGCTGGGGGGAAGAGGAGCAGGGACACCCGGAGTGCTTCCGGGATGCAGCCGCACTTCCGCCACACAGGGGTGTGTCCGTGGAAGACTGCAGGAACCCACCTGGAGCACATCCAGGTGATAATAAAAGGGGCCGCCTCCCTTCATTCAGGGCTAGAGTCAGGTGGTAGAAGGACTAAGCAGGAGAAGAGAGTGTGGACGTGGTCTGAAGAAGGCATTGCGTGGCCAGGACTTTGGGGGTTTGTGGTGCACTTATGAACTTGTACATATTGTAAATAAACGTGTGGTGGGTGAAAAAACAACATGTCTGCCTGTCTGTGCCCAGGTGACGTTCACAATATATATATACCAGGGTGGCCCACGAAAAAGTAGCCCGCCTCCTCTCAGAGTGGTGCTACCATTGACTACCCTCATCACTTAAAGCTGTGTAGATGTAGTGCAAACGTGTGAGTACGAGCTGAGCGACATGTATTCCATTCCACAAAGAATTGCAATAGTGGAGGCGTACGTTCTCACGGGTTCCATTAAGGAAACGCGGGACATTTTTGCAACAATCACGAATTCGGGAGACATTTACAGAAGACAGGATTGTCACCAAAGGATTGTGGCCACCGAGATCGCAAGACATAAGCACTTGTGACTTTTATCTGTGGGGCAATTTGAAGGGAAAAGTGTACGCTAATAACCCAAGAACTTTACACCAGTTGAAAGACAATATTCAGTAATGCAATTCGGAACATTGGCGCCCCAGAGTTGCATCGCGATATAACATGTTAAGGCGCGCCCAAAAATGCATTGACGCACAAGGAGATAATTTTCAACACTTTCTGTAAAGAGTGAGTAAAGATTTTTGCATTTCAAGTTCTTTCTTTCTTTATGGAAGGGCGCCTTTTTTCGCCAGGGAGGCGGGCTACTTTTTCGTGGGCCACCCTGTATATATATATATCTATACTAATAAAAGGCAAAGCCTCACTGACTGACTGACTGACTGACTGACTGACTGACTCACTCACTCACTCACTCACTCACTCATCACTAATTCTCCAACTTCCTGTGTAGGTAGAAGGCTGAAATTTGGCAGGCTCATTCCTTACAGCTTACTTACAAAAGTTAAGCAGGTTTCATTTCGAAATTCTACATGTAACGGGCATAACGGTTGACAACGTTCACCATGTTGAACTTTCTTATTCATGGCCCCATCTTAACGAAATTTGGTAGGTGGCTTTCCTGCGCTAACCAAAACCAATGTACGTACTTATTTCGGTGGTATGACGCCACTGTCAGCCGCCATATTGAACTTTCCAACGTCATTAATTCTCCAACTTCACGTGTAAGTAGAAGGCTGAAATTTGGCCAACTGTACGTTGCATACTCAAGAGTAAGCTCAGCGCACAGCTTGGTCATATTACAACCGGAGGGCCAAACTCACAATGTGGTATACAAAGAGATCCTTAACAAATAATTATTGGTATATTTTCCCTCAGTTTAAAAATGTTTAATTTTCTTCTTAATAAAAATTTTAAGGCAGTACTTCGCCGCTGCGAAGTGCGGTATTTTGCTAGTAGTAATATAAAGACAAGAATCATATAAAGGTTTGGGGTTTTTAGCCCCGTATACTGTAACAAAAATTGTCTTTCGTTGTACAAAAACTCATAAGACATTGATGGGGAGGGAGGACGAACAGTTTATAATACAGGACCGGAAATTAAACTGTAGGATGCTGGGAGAATCTTGGTGGAGTATGGGAGTATGATGGGTGCACAGATATGAGAAAGGAACCTGAAGTGTAAGTCTCTTAAAGTCATCCGGGCGATCTTTATGGTGGCAGTGTCCCGATCTTTTTGAGGAAGCAAAGAGAGAGAGATTAGTATGCTGCCATTGCCCCTCTGCGGGACTTGTCGCGATGCAAAAGGAATTGTTAAGCTGCTCCCCAATTGCTTGTGTGTGACAATATATATATACTGTATATACACACACACACCCATAGACATGTAGTTTATATTAGTAATCCTAATCTGAAGTAAACTATAATATAGGATTGTTTGATACAGTGGTTCTCATATATAGTCCCAAGGGCTGCAGTTTTTTGTCCCAATTTTTACTTTTAATTAGACTCCCATCTTGAATTTGCAAACCAACAGCCTATGTCTTGAAAGTTAAAGTGATGTATCAAAACATAAAGATCATTGTTATAACTACCAAATAGGGGAATGTAACCTGTGGGGGGCATTTTAGCACCCAAATATGAATTCAAAAATATTAATATATTTTTAAAGAAAAAAGCACACAATCTCAGTCATCCATCCATGTCCTCCATCAATTATATGGGTCCTTTGAGTAGACAAGGAACTATTGAACCACATCCGAGAGTTAGTCCATCCCCACTTTTCTTTACAGTGAGTCACTGAAATAATCTACTGAACAAAATTACATCACATGTAGGTCCTTGGTACAACCTAATTGGTAGAACAGCAGCAACTGATGGGAACTTTTTTTTTACCCCACATCTCATGAAGAAATAAGTTCATATCCTTCATGCAGTCAAAAGTAAATAACAAGGAGGACATGACTTCCCTTTGGTCTAATTTTGCAAATGTGTGTATTACTTCATCCTCGCCATATCCAGAATTCTTGGCCTGAGTACTATTCCAACAAGTCGATCAGGATGTTTTTGATCAGTGAAGACTTTTTGTGAAAAAGAAAAAAATACTGAGTGTTAAGTATTTTATTAGGAATATCAATACATTTACTTCACTTTAACTCAAAGAACAGTCAAATTGGCTTATGAAATAAACACACCAATATGACCACAGCAATAGCAATGCTTAACTCTATTGATTTCTCTTGCTTTTTGTCTCTATCCCTTGTATTCATGAGGTAGAGTAAAAAAAGAACAAAATAAACTCCTGTGTGTAACAAAAGCAGTTTGTCTTCAAGGGAATGTTATGTATGGTTAGAAACCATTCACAAAGTCCACAAATAAAATGACTAAGTGCTCTGAAGTGAAAAAAACAGATTTTTTCTAATACATTGCTGTAAGACATATTTCAATTCAATCTGTACGTCTACAGGAATTGTACTTAAGTGAGCACCTGAAAGACAGAAATAGTCCAATTACCACAATATAGTCATTTGTGAAGGCCAAATTCATAATTGCAAATGATATGTAATTTAATTGTTCCCAATTTAGTAAATAGAGAATAAATCAATTAATAAATCAGTTAGGGCACACAAAATCCCCATTTTTAAGATCACTATTCTCTGCCCCTATAATGCCATTGACATAACACAGGGCTGAAGAAAGACACAAGTCACTGAAGGCCTCACCTGCTTTGTGACCTGTTGGTCAAAGACTTTTTGTGAAGTTCTAATATATACAATTAGGATCAGAGAACTTTTAAACTGATAATTCGGAAGCACTACCTGTGGTACATAGAATGTCCTTTTTCCTTTTTGGAAAATGAAGACAGCTGTCATGGCTGGAATACAAAAAAATTCAGAAATACTGTAAGTTGACAAATTCTGATAACTGTTTTTCCCTTAAAAAGCTTGAAAAGTTACACACCCTTTTAATGCTGGTTTTCCAAAGTAAGAGAAGACACCATCATCTTGTAATTTGTGGCATGTCTTCTTAAAAAATGTAAATCAGGAAATTGCAATAAATTCTATGAATAAAAAATAGAATGCTATTTATTTTATTCAGAACAAACTAATAAAAGATACAGCCAACGATGCTTTTAAACATTTATGAAAATATACTATATGTTGCCTGTCAATTGTAGGTAATGTAACTCCTCGCTTATGTTCTTACAAATGTAAGTATTTGTACTATGATCTTTGTCATATTGTACTCAATATTTGTAAATAGAAAATTGTGTTAATAAACAGTCATGAATTAATGAATCTAAAATTAGTGAAAGCAAGCTTTTCAAAATGTGGAAAAGTACACAATTTACTATTTTGTCAAATTCTTGTTGCTAAGGTAGAGATCTAGCTACATTCAATTGTGTTAAAAGTGTCAATTGATCAAAGTGTACAAGTTATGAGATCTTCACATCCCTCCATGGACCACAACTGTCCTTCTGTGGCTTTGTATGATGGCCTGCAGAATCTGTTCTTTTATAGCAAAATAGACAAGCAAACTCCTGAGCACCAAACACAACTGTAGGTTCCACTGTGGACTTAAATATACTTGCATGTCTCTGGTGAATATAAAATAGATATAAATTTCTTAAAACTGACAAATATCCACAAGAACAAATATTTCACTTTATTTCAATTGAAAAACAACTTCAAAAGCCGTATTTTTAAAGAATGCAGGAGAAGTAAGCATGAAACGTTGAATATTGTTTTAACAATTTAAACAACCTACATTATCATTGACAGAACTTTACAAAATAATAATACTAATAACTGGCTGTTCTTTCCCCGCTTATTGTCTAGAGCAGGGGTGTCGAACTCCAGGCCTGGAGGGCCGCAGTGGCTGCAGGTTTTCATTCCGACCCTTTTCCTAATCAGCGAGCAGATTTCACTGCTAATTCACTCCTTAATTTTAATAGCCCTGTTTTGGAGGATTCAGTGCTCTGAATTGATTTCTCTCTTCATTAAATGACAGCCAAACAGAAATGAGATTTGAAACGAGCCAACACATGACCAGCTAAACTGGGATTTCAAACTCCAACCAATCTCTTAATGAGAAGCTGATTCTTGCTGTTAATTAAACCCATTATTTAATTCCATGGCCTGTTGCTGTTCTCATTCTTCCACAGCAGACATTTCCAAAACTGTTGATTTTTCTGTTTTTTCAAAGATCACCGTCCAAATGTTTTGGTGACCTGAGAGATCAACCTTACCGAGACCTTCACCTTTCTTTATTTTTAGATATTGTGTGATAGGCACAGGTGAGCTAGTAATGTGGTGGCTCGTTTTGTGTCTAATTATTGTTTGGCTGCTAATTAAGGAAAAAAGAGACAACTAAGGGGCCTGAGTCAAATTAATTAAAATTAAGGCAAAACGAGTTAATTAGCAGCCAAAACTGGTCACTAATGAGGAGGATGATTAGAATGAAATCCTGCAGCCACTGCGGCCCTCCAGGGGCCTCATGTATAAACGGTGCGTACGCACAGAAATGTTGCGTAAGAACTTTTCCATGTTCAAATCGCGATGTATAAAACCTACACTTGGCGTAAAGCCACGCACTTTTCCAATGTACCTCATACCTTGTCGACGTTTAAGTTCTCCGCCGGTTTTGCAAACTGGCGGCACCCAGCGCCAAAGCAGTGCTACTGTTCTTGTGTGATTACTCATTATTTTCATGACGCGGCTTTATAAATACACAGAAACTAACCGCATATTGTTTATTAGTGTAATGCATCTGATTGTAATTAACTCGTAACAATATAATGGTCCAGGGAACAGCCATAGTATTCCAAATACCATAACTGCTTTAGCGTTGTTACTCTCACTTCTCCTTCTTCTTCTTCTTCTTCTTTCGCTCCTCCCGTTAGGAGTTGCCACAGCGGATCATCTTTTTCCATATTTCTCTAACTGCACGACTCGGAGTATTTATTTATTTATTTATTTTTTTTATTTATTAATTTTATTACAATCAATACATAGCAATCAAGTTTTTTAAAAAAAAAGAATTATGCTAAGAACAGATCGATCCCCACCCTTGAGAGAGAGAGCAAGCCAAACGGTGTAAAATTTAAGGCTTTAAAAATACCTAAATCAACAAATTCTCTGTGCTTTATAAAATCATTTCAAAATATTACTGATTAGATCCTGCCATGTTTTGAAAAAGTCTGCACAGATCCTCTAACTGAGTATTTGATTTTTCCAATTTTAAATAATATAACACATCAGTTTCCCACTGACTTAAAAGAGGAGAGTTTGGGTTCTTCCAGTTTATCAGAATAAGTCTGCGTGCCAACAGTGTAGTGAATGCAATCACAATTTGTTTGTCTTTCTCCACTTTAAGACCCTCTGGAAGAACCCCAAACACAGCTGTTAATGGGTTAGGAGGGATTGTGAGTCCAAGACTGTCTGAGAGGTAATTAAAATTTTTGTCCAGAATAATGTTAATTTGGAGCAGGCCCAGAACATGTGACCTAGTGAGGCTGGGGCTTGGTTGCAACGTCGCAGGTTGGATCATGCCCTGGAAACATTTTGAGAGTTTTAGTCGAGACAGATGTGCTCGATATATAATTTTGAGTTGTATAATTGTATGCTTTTGCATATGGAGCTTGAGTGAATTCTCTGCATTGCTACTTTCCACTCCTTTTCTGATATATTAATTGAGAGGTCATTTTCCCAGTGTCCTCTTGGATCTTTGAAAGGAAGGGATTGTAAAAGGATTTTATATATTGTAGAGATGGAGTCTAACTCCTTGAAATTGAGCAATAATTTTTCCAGCGTGGATGAGGGTGCAAGATGAGGAAAATCTGGAAGGTTCTGTTTAACAAAGTTCCTGATTTGAAGATAGTGAAAGAAATTTGTAGCTGGAATGTTAAATTTGGAATGTAATTGTTCATAGGATGCAAAGACGTTGTCTATATAAAGATCTCTAAGCAAGTTAATTCCAAATTTTTCCAGATATTAAAACTGCATATGTTTGTGAGGGTTGAAAGAGGTGGTTCTTTTGCAGGGTGCCACAGAAAGAAGCTTCTCCGTCTTAAAATGCTTTCTACATTGGTTCCAGATTCTAAGTGAGTGGAGCACAATTGGGTTATTAGTGTATTGCCGATAACGTGTGTTTATTGGAGCACAAAGCAAGGAATACAAAGAAGTACTGCAGGATTTTACTTCTATTGCGGTCCATGCCTGTGTATGTTCTTCTATTTGTGTCCAGGTTCTTATCGACTGTATATTTGCGCCCAGTAATAAAACTGGAAGTTAGGTAGAGCCATGCCGCCTTCTGCCTTTTGTCTTTGTAGGGTCGCTCTTTTGATGCGTGGATGTTTAGAATTCCAAATAAATGAGGTTATTGTTGAATCTAATTGCTTAAAGAACGATTTATTAATGTATATTGGTATGTTTTGAAATAAAAAGGAGCTTAGGAAGAATATTCATCTTAACAGTGTTAATTCTTCCAGCTAGTGTGAGATGAAGGGTTGACCATCTATGCAAGTCTTGTTTAATTTTTTCCATGCAGACGACGAAATTTTGTTGATAAAGAGCTTTATGTTTACTTGTGATGTTTACCCGAGGTATTTAAACTGTTCTGCAATGATAAAAGGAAGGGTGTCTAATCTAATATTATATGCTTGAATTCACGGAAAGAGTACACTTTTATTCAGATTAATTCTGAGACCAGAGAGCTTTTGAAATTCTGTGAGTGCTGCTAAGACTGCAGGCACAGAATTTTCTGGGTCCGATATATACAGTACCATGTCATCTGCATATAATGAGATTTTCTGTTCCAGTCCTTCTCTGCTAATCCCCTTTATCTGATCAGTATTTCGACAATGTATTGCCAGTGGTTCAATGGCAATTGCAAACAGCAGTGGTGACAAAGGGCATCCTTGTCTTGTGCCACGTTCTAGTTTAAAGTAGTCTGAGCAAATGTTATTGATGCAAACTGAAGCTTCTGGGTTAGTATACAGTAATTTAATCCATGCACAAATGTTCGGGCCAAACCCAAACTTCTCCAAAATAGTAAAAAGGAATTTCCATTCAATCATGTCGAATGCTTTTTCTGCATCCAATGATAATAATATTTCTGGGGTGTTTGATTTAGTTGGTGAGTATATTACATTAAACAGGCGTCGAAGATTTGAAGATAAGTGTCGGCCCCTAATAAATCCAGTTTGGTCTTGTGATATTACTGAGGGAGCACTTTCTCCATCCTTCTAGCTATGATTTTAGAGAGTATTTTAACGTCGTTATTCAGAAGTGAAATTGGTCTGTATGATGCACATTGTAATAAGTCCTTATTTTGTTTTGGAAAGACAGTGATTAGTGCTTGGCGAAAGGTTTGTGGAAGAGATTGGTTATCTCTGGCTTCTGTAAATGTTGCTAATAGGAGGGAGCTAGCTGAGCGGAGAATTTCTTGTAAAACTCTGCAGGGTAGCCGTCAGGGCCTGCTGCTTTTCCACCTTGGAGTGACTTTATAGCATCCAGTAATTCTGATAATGACAGAGGTTTATCGAGTTCCTCCACACTAAAAGCGTCAATTTGTGGTATCTGTAATTTATCCAGAAATGCATTAGATTGTATATTGTCTTCTTTAAACTCAGTAGTATATAGGGATTTATAGTAGTCTCTAAAAGTGTACATTATATTTTTGTGTTCGATGATTTTATCTCCGTTAGTGTTAGTAATTACGAGATTGCGTTGCACATCTTGCTTGTGAATTTGTTGCGCTAAAAGCTTATTAGCTTTCTCTCCATGTTCATAATAATGATGTCTGGATTTGTAAATTAGTTGTTCGGTTTCTTTAGTTGTCAAGAGGTTTAATTCTGAATGTAGAGCCTGCCTCCTCTTATGTAGAGTCTCGCTTGGTAGTCTGGCATGTTCTTCATCTATTTTAGTAATTTCGCTTTTTATCTCTGCTACTTTCTTCGCTCGGATTTATTTCTGTGGGAAAGATATGAGATAATCTGTCCTCTTAAGAAGGCCTTAAGAGTTTCCCAGAGTATTCCTGCAGAGATCTCAGGGGATGTATTTGTCTCTAGAAAGAATTCAATTTGTTTGGATATAAATTCAGTACAATTCTCGTCAGCTAATAGAAGCGGATTGAGGCGCCATCTGCGGGTGAGTGTATGGGGCTTAGTAATTTCAGCTCCAAGATCATCGGAGCATGGTCTGAAATAACAATAGCATCGTATTTACAAGATTTAATCTTAGGCAAGAAGTTATTATCTATAAAGAAGTAATCAATCCTTGAGTAGCAATGATGTACTGGTGAGTAGAAAGAATATGTTCTTGAATTTGGGTTTAAAACCTCCAGGGATCTGATAAGTTGTGATCAGTTATAAACTTTGTAATTATCTTTGCGGTGTTAGTTGCGTTCCCCTGTGGAGGAAGTCTTATCTAAAAGTGGATTTAGAACACAATTAAAGTCCCCAGCCATTATAAGTTTATGAGTGTTCAGATTGGGAATGGATGCAAATAAATTTTGTATAAATTCCTTATCATCAACATTAGGTGCATAAACATTTATCAAAATCATTTTACAGTTAGATAAGTCTCCCATGACCATCACATATCTCCCTTCAGGATCCAATACTACATCTGATGCTACAAATGGTACTGTTCTATGTATGAGAATTCCCACCCCTCTAGTTTTCTTTGTAAAACTAGAATGGAACATTTGGCCAGTCCAGTCTTTTGCAGCGGAACTGATCCTTACTTAGTAAGTGGGTTTCCTGTAAAAATACTATTTTAGCATTTAGACCTGTTAGGTGAGAAAGTACTTTCTTTCTCTTTAATTCGTGATTCAGGCCTTTAACATTCCAGCTTACGAAGTTAACTGTCCCATCATGGAGACACTGATTCTGAGTTTTTGGTGTCATATTATAGTCTTAACTGGAAGTGAAATAGTTTAGGTCTTAATTTCCTATTCCCCAAGAGTTGTTGCCATGCAGCTTATTATTACGTTGATAGTTATAATTATAAAGATTGAGATGATAGATTAGATATAGATCAAGCCTGCTCTCTTTCTCTTCCCCTTAACCCCCACCCTCCTTTTTGCCTCCCCAGGTGAGGCTAAAACCCACTTCATGCAGTCCCAGTCCTCTGACATACCCAGAGACAGAGCACGTCCAAAGCACATCAAGCCCCCATGCAGTGGCGCTTTAAGGTTAAAAGATAGAGATATCTGTTACCAATATAGTCTTTAAAAGAGGAAAAAGAAAAAATATTGAAAATATTTTGCACTATATATATATATATATATATATATATATATAATCTTCAGCAATTTTAGTGCATTAAGATGATATCCCCAGATAATAAACCCAGGTGATGGTGTTAAAGATGTGTCCAAAACAAGCATAACAAGTCTTAATGCAGTAATAGCAATAACAGCAAACCAAGGGTATGATATTGAACAGTCTCATTTAGGGTACACATGAAATAATTAGAAAAGAAAAAGAGGAGGAAAACGTAATTAAGCACAATAAAACATAAACATTTAGCCTAGTAATACTAAGTAATGATAAGTAATAAGTAAGTAATAATAATATAAGAATATGAGAATATATGCTGATAAAAACCCGTATTTTAAAACAAATAGATCAGACAGTAGATTATTAATCCTAGCTTTATCATTTACCGCCATGACTCACAATTATGTATCAGAATAGTCCGGGATCAGCTTTCTTAATTCATTTTCTGCCTCCTCCTTGCTAGCGAAAACATAGAAATGACCCTGCCATTCCACTTTCAGTTTTGCCGGATACAGGAGGCGTATTTGACATTGGCTTGCCGTAGCCGCTGTTTAATATTATAGAAGGCGCGTTTGATAGCTGTTGCTGGAGAGAAGTCAGGGAAGACGAATGTGGCAATTTTCATATATAATATCTTCCTTTTTTCTGAGGAGTTCCATCACCTCTAACTTAAATGATAATCGTTCAAAAGCGAACTATAAAAGATCTTGGTCGGGTCTGACGGTGTTTGATCAGCGTCGCTGTAAGCGCTGCTATCTCAGATTCTGCTTTAAAGTCGCCCCGATTATTTTAGAAAAAGTTCAGTTGCGAATTTCACAGGGTTTAAACTTTCGATTCTCCGGCAGGCCTTCAATTCTGACATTATACCTTCTACTCCCATCTTCTAAAGCAGCCAGTCTGTCTCCAAGTTTTTCTCGAGTTTTTACATTCGAACTGACATTTACTGCTCTTTCCTCGGCACTGGCAGCTAGATGTTGGCTATTTCGATCCGATTCGTGAATGTCTCACTAAGATGCTCCAATTGATCAGCAAGCGTGCTCAGTTTAACCGAGTTTTCTCAATGCGCTCTTCAATTTTACCCAGCACCTGTCGAAGTTCAAGTTGTACTTCTTGACGCAGCCTTTCATTTGCCTGTTGGATTTCCTGTTGGATTTCCTGTCGCAGACATTCATTGGCCTGTTTCATCTCCTGTTTTAATTCCTGTTTCAGTCTCTCAAGTGCCTTTGCCGTTGCTTTCTCATTAGCCTTCTCGCTTTTCTTTATATCTTGCGTGAGCTCAGCGAGCAACACTTTCAGTTCAGATAGCTCAAATGTGCCTTCTTGTACCGTAGATGAAGCAGCAGACTCTGCTGAAGCGGTGTCCCGCTGCTCCAGTCCCGCGTAATTGCGTAACTGAAGCGGACCTCCCGGCCTTTTCCAGTTTCAGGTAATCCTCTCCAATCGGCGAGCTATCCACATCTGCACTCACGATCGCACCTTCGCTCCCCTTTTCGCTCTCAGCCGGCGACGATGTAGCGGACCGTGGTCCCGAGGAGTCTGTACTTTCGCCCATCTGATCCAGGTCTGTCTCTGAGAGGCCGTATCTCGAACTAGGGCTTGCTGATCGCAGCTTGGATGTAGCTTTAGTCTTCGATTCTTTCGGACCCCCTTCTTGTTGGCCATGTTTATATGTGTTTACATATACTGTAGCGGTCCCTCTCGGGTTGAATAAATACAGGATATCTCAGAATAATAAGCAAATAATATGAAAAATAGCACCACTGCTAGCGGAGCTCCACTTCAGACATCCATCTCTAGCATCGGACGAGACCAAGTATTTATATCACTGTATCTGAGTGTGAATCACAGCAGCAGCTGATCAGAAAGAGAATTATCGGTATACAGCTTTAATGACACGCTGTCTCAGCCACTGCAAAACGTTTTAAAGCCTTTCCTGTACAGACCTCGCGGTTCAGAAACAGTTTAATCCCAAGAACTTTAAATGCACTCAATCAATTTCTCCTTGTAGAACTGTTTGTACTTATAAGTACAATCACCCCACTGTAAACTTGCACTACAGTTATAATATTTCACAACCTGAGCCACTTTATAAAGCGCGTATTGACATATGATGACGATATCATTTTTAAGGTGAAATGCAGCAAAATATGTTTGTTAAATTATACACATAAAACTTTAACTTCATTTAAATAATCTATATTCTTCACTGGGAGTGTCGTGAAGGATAGAATAATTAAACATGTACTACAAGATATTTCAATGTTCTTTAAACGTTTTGAAGAATCGGCGCTAAGTTTACAGATGGCTTAACTTCTATTACAGAGCTGATTTTGTGGCGATCGGTTACTTGGGGAAAGAAAAGCACTGACTGCAGTGACAGCTACGTCAATATATATATCTATACTAATAAAAGGCAAAGCCCTCACTCACTCACTCACTCACTCACTCACTCACTCACTGACTCACTCACTCACTGACTCATCACTAATTCTCCAACTTCCCGTGTGGGTGGAAGGCTGAAATTTGGCAGGTTCATTCCTTACAGCTTCCTTACAAAAGTTGGGCAGGTTTTATATCAAAATTCTACGCGTAATGGTCATAACTGGAAGCAGTTTTTCTCCATTTACTGTAATGGAGATGAGCTTCAACGCCGTGGGGGCGGAGTTTCGTGTGACATCATCACGCCCCACGTAATCACGCAGTACATAGAAAACCAGGAAGACCTCAAAAAGCGCTGAAGAAAACATGCATTATATAATTGAGAAGGCAGCGAAACAATAAGAAGCGAGCGAGTGACATATACAACCATATTCATGAGTTCTGCTACTTCAGAAACAAAGCACGATGTAAACCTACACTTTAAATTAAGTTCATAGACAGGCTGCCGCTGGCGTTTGTAATTTAGTGCCTGCCCATATAAGGCCGTCCGTCAGCGGCAATCCAATAGCAAACTGCCACGGGTAAATATTCACGGGTAAGGACTGTGCTTATGGAGAGGAAGATGAGATGGTCATGGTGGTGTTTGACACAAACTCAGCGAAACTGCGAGAGAAAGTTTTAAGTGCCAGGACTAAGGTAACATTAAATACAGCCATGGACATAGCATGAGATGGCACCAGCACAGCTGGGAACCTTCGATGCATGTACACCGAGTGGCTCACGTGAACTGACGAGTGCACAGATAAAAAGCAACAGTTCCAAAGAGCGCTGAACAAAAACCGAATTACACAATTGAAAAGGCAGCAAAAAATATGAAGCGTCTGATACATACAAGCATATTCATAAATCCAACTACTGCGGAAACAAAGCACACGTTGGAAAAAGTCAATGTCCCGCTAAAGGAAGACAGTGTAAAAAACCCGTGCATGCAGTGTGTCAGGTCTCAGATAAAGAAGAAGACGAGCTGTTTATTGATGCAGTAAGAAATGAATCGATGAAAGAAACCTGTCATCTTTACAACGATTGACAAACACGGAATGTAACTTGAACACAACACATCCTACAAATACGAACCTGATTGAAAGAAATAATGATAATCAAATCCTTGATGACAGCAACACTCAGTAACACTCACAAAACAAATACTGTATATTGACAGTCATGTTACGTTATTTTTAAAATGTTCCCTTTTCTTTTTCTACCTTTTTTAACACACTACTTCTCGCTATGATACGCTGGTATATATATGTATATATATATATCCCGATCTACATACTCGAATAATGGATACTTTATTCGCCATCAATGATTGTTTTGGTAAAGCCATACTCAGTGTATTCATTAGATGAACGGTACAAAAGTAAGAGCGAGGGAGGATGACTTATTGAGGCATGCAGGCTGTAGTGCGCGTCAACTCTATCTGAATTGCGCGATCACATTTGAAAAAATATATCTTTTCAAGTTCTATTTAGTCCATATGTGTCAAACTCAAGGGTCAGAGGCCACATCCGGCCCGGCGTGTAATTATATCCGGCACCGCAAGATCATTTTATATACTGTATTATTGTTATTAATGGCCCAGGTATATGAAGCGCTGGTAACACAATAAACTACAGATCCCATAATGCAGCGCTTCAGCTGCCTTGCGTAACACTTACCGTTAATCAAGTCTACCTTATGATGCTGCAAGTTATTGCGGCTAGCTCACACGATGCTGAAGAGAAAAGTTGATTCTGAAAATAGAGCCTTTAAAAACCGATGGGAGGCTGAGTATATGTTTACTGAACCCGTGTGTCTCATTTGTGGAGCTAATGTGGCTGTAATTACAGAATTTAATCTAAAACGGCACTATGAGACAAAACATCAGGGTAACCTGAATGCAATGCAGAAGATACAGAAAGCAGAACAATTAAATAAGAATCTGACACTTCAGCGGACGTTTTACCGTGCACAATCACAAAGTGATTTCAAGTGAAGCTGCTTTTATGGGAGACACAAATGCACCAGTGCAATTTGCCCCACTTTCCCTGTTGCCAAGTAATGTTAAACCAAGTCGTCACTACGGTGTTCCCAAACACGCACTTTGCTGATAAACTGAGCGCACTGAGTTTGCACGGCGCTTTGGTGACTTTGAAGAACAAAAAAAGTCCGTCTACATGCGGCTCGAACCTTGTGCATGTTTGGTACCACATATCTGTGTGAGAAGCTCTTCTCAGTGATAAAGACTAACAAAACAGCACACAGGAGTCGCCTCACTGATGAGCACCTGCAATCCATCCTGAGAATCTCCACAACACAGAACCTCACACCAAACATAAACGAACTTGTTGCCAAAAAAGATGCCAGGCGTCCAGCTCTAAAATGACATATGAGCAAAGACAACTGAATGATTTGATTTGTTATTGCTGAAAGGAACACATTTTATTTATATTTCTAGGTTTTGTTATGCAGCATGTTCATATTTGAATTTGTATAATTTTGACAGGATATATTTTTATGGAGAGCAAAATCTTTTGGGATATTTAAAATCTAAGTTTATTTTTATATAAAATTACATAAGAGTAAAGAAATTTGAATGTTTGTTCTTTTAACGCTTACTTTATTTCTAACTTGTATAATTTAGACAGGATATATTTTTATGGAGAGCAAAATATTATAAGTTGTTTAAGGTTTGAGTTGATTTATTCACGAATAATATTCCTGTCTGTTTTTACCATTCCTACCAAAGATATTTCTGTCAACAATAAAAATTCCTTCTATTTAAAATTTAAATAGAACTTGAACAAATACGATAGTTCATAATATCCACAGACTTGCGTAAGAGCGGGAGTCATCCGTTTTAACAAACAGCGTATTACACTGATACGAAATAGCTGTGTGTTATATATGTAGATATGTATGTATATATATATATATTTTATATATGTGTGTGTATGTATATATATATATATTTATATATATATATATATGTATTGTGTGTATATATGTAGATATATATGTATGTATATATGTGTGTATATTTATGTGTATATGTATAGATATGTATATATATATGTTTATGTGTGTGTGTTATATATATATATATATATATGACAGCAACACTCATCACTCACAACAGTGACAAAACAATTACATTGACAATCATGTTACGTAGCGCAAACCGCTTGGGGCAGGAGGAATGCAGGTGGAGGGCATTTTCAAAATGTTTCCTTTTCTTTTCATTGCTTCTTTGTGTGTATATATGTAGATATGTATGTATATGTATATATGTTTATATATGTGTGTGTGTATGTATATATATATATATTTATATATATATATATATGTATTTGTGTGTATATATGTAGATATATATGTATGTATATATGTGTGTATATTTATGTGTATATGTATAGATATGTATATATATATGTTTATGTGTGTGTGTAAATATATATATATATATAGCGTATTCATCAACACACAGTGACAAAACAATTACATTGACAATCATGTTACGCTATTTTCAAAATGTTTCCTTTTCTTTTCACTAGCGCTGGGTATTTTGCTAGTTGAATATAAAACAGAAAGAGAAAATAACAACACAGCTAAAAACACAGCGACAAATTTTGACAAAAGATAAATGCTTGTGTCATGAGCACGAGGCTGCTATGCAGTGTCCGCAACGGACGTGGCCATCCACCGTGATAAGCTTCCTTACTGACATTGGCGGGCGAAGGAGCCACCGATTCTTCCTCTGCCCAGTGCCACCACAAGCCTACAGCCGCCCTTGAGTACTGCAGCAATAAATTATTTCATCGAAGTGAAACACATGTTTAATAACGTGCTTTAACTCCTATCATCATGAAAATGACATCACATATACATCTCAGTATTTTAGTTATTCAGAGAGCTGTAATATCACGAATGTAATGGACTCTGTGTCCAGTTGGAGTAAGAGAGCCAGTTTAAGAAGCAGGTAGTGATTCACACACATAGAGCACATAGAAGATCAAATACAAAACAAAGCATTTAACGTGCTACTTTAATTACGATGTGATTTGAGAAACTGGTTGATTAAACCATTTTAAGATGAAGTTTATAATGTTCTACTAAATGACAAAATAAACTATGTGATTAAAGTGGAAATGTCGAGATTGAAGTTGACATTTCGTGCTTTTTTCCCACCGTGTGCCTTTTTTCTCTGTACCCTAATAAACTTTCATATGACACTCAGACAGTGGGCTTACAACTCTTCTTTTCACGGCAACTTTGATATGTGACTTCTTTTTATTTCCGGCACTGTGCGATTTTGTGAATGTGAGCTTTCAAGTTTCTCCAACACGCTATGTCACTCGATCAACTTCATTTTGTTGATCATACCACGGTTTATTTGAACAAATAGTATGTTTTTCCTTTGCCTCCACTTGGTATTCGCTGAAATTCTTATATTTTCCCCGTGCTTTTCCCATTGTCTTTTCACAGAAGGCTGCGCTTAAGGGCGATTTATATTGATTTGCATATTCAAATAGGCGTAATTCTGGGAGGATTTGGGGCGTTACATAATGCGCGTGCACGAGCGTTAGTTTTCACGCTGATCGGGATTTATGTAGCGGAAGAACGTGGAAGTTGGAGTACGCACAGATTCCTGCATCTGGATTTTTCTGTGCGTAAACACATTTCGGCTTTTGTGCTTACGCCATGTTATAGTGCGAGTTCTACGCACGGCGTTATACATGAGGCCCCAGGACTGGAATTCGACACCCGTGGTCTAGAGTCTAATTTGAACTTTCTTTAACAGGAGGTAACTGAATATTGCTTTAAAACTTGACCTTTGTTTGTAGCTACTTAAAATTTTCTGTTATGTACTGTAAATACATATACAGAACTATGAAAAATTATAATCTAAAGTGACCTAAGTGTATTCAAACTTTTGACTAGTAACATTATTATACTTGAAAAAAAATAGTATATGCACTATTAACTGTGTTTGTCTTGGAAATGTATGCACTTTTTCTACTTTTCAGTGGAAAATCACTTTGTATTGGCTCAATCTCTCTTCACTGTCTTTCTGAAATATATTTTGCTATCTAAAATATCAGGTTACTGATATTTTTTTTTCTGATTAACTAGAATATACGTAATATACAGGACAATTATAGGGTAGGGCAATTATAAGTACTTAATCGTGGTCACTGATATTTGAATACAATCTGTTACACTAAGCTAAGGTCAATTATACTCAACAATGGACAATTAAATATAATAATAGTTATTACAAAAAATAATTGACAGCTAAATCTGTCGATTTACTATTCAGAATTGAGTATTCCGAACAGCCCTGTAAAAATATAGGGTGGTCCAGATCTAATTATGCAACTCTTAATGCAATGCAGGAAGACAATACAATTTCGGATGATTGGCGCTATCAGTCCGGTCAAACATTTTGTTGATTTGGGAGATTGTGTTCCTATGCACTGCAGGCCGTCCAAATTCCTCCAACATCCTGCGTTGCACGTTGTTATAGCGTAATGAAAATTGTATAATTAGATTTGGACCACTCTATACACTACAAAAACAGACTTGCTTGTTGTTTAATACTTTTTAAGAGCGCTTAGTATTGCACGGCACCTGAAAGCCGATTCAACTAACATCTTTAATACACTCTGGTATAATTCGTATCCTAGCAGTAAAGTATGATGTTATCTAAAATTAATAAAACTTGCAACAAACTCAACTCTGTCTTGTTCTTCTTTCTCAAAAAGCTTTCATAAAGATTTATTCAAAGTCCACCATTCCTTTGAGCTTAGACAAAAACAATGATGAGCGTATCGAAACTGACATCACAGGGCGTTCCATGACTGAAGTTAGGGGCGTACCGTGATATGAAGGGCATTCCATGTCTAATGTAATAGGTTTTGCGGGCTGCAGCTAGACCCTTCTCCTTAGAGGACACGTCAAATGAACGCTGGGAACATGTGGCAGCCATGATGATTATTCTGAACGTGAAATATAAACAAGCCCTTAGGGGATCCCCTCCCCACTGTTACCTTTCTCAATACTGGAAGGTCAAACACTTTTTCCATCTTTAATACTCCCAGGCGGAAACAACAACCACCATCGATGTAATATTATGTATTATAGTTCAGAGAAAACATATGTAAATCACTTCGCCATTAGGCAGGTTTTCAGCTGTAATTGGAATTTTTGCAGGTCTTGGCAGCCTGACAGCTTGCAGGACTCTCTCTGGCTTTCTCTGATTAAGTGACATTTGCGGATGAGCATGTGAATAGTTGTAAGCTGGTTATGAGAACCTTTTGAATGGTTGAATCTGTAATAGTACGTACGTGTCTTATTGTGTCAA
>NW_024385709.1:0-12137 GCF_016835505.1 Polypterus senegalus
AGGTTATAAAGCCCTTGGGGTTAAAAAGTTTCAAAAGTATCTTCTATCAGGGTGAAGACGAATCTTCCCCTCATTAAAAAGCCAAAGCATGCATGCTTTTTTAAAAAGGTCCCCTAAAGGACTTTGCACTGCTTGACGAGTCTCTAGTTTGGTGAAATAGAGATCAGTATGGACCTAAGACTGGGCTGAAGTTAACCTGCCAATAGGGCAATGACTCTAAACAGACAACAACAGTGGCATTAATTCAGCTCTGGAAATATGTTTGAATGACATTTCTGGAGACATGAAAATAAATTGTACTGCGTCCCCATCCAACTGACAGAGTTTGATAAGATCTCCAGTGAAGAATGGCATACAATTGTCAATGAAATGAATTTAAATTACTTTAGCGCAAAGGCTGCAACATTACTATATGTGAAAAAAGTAAAGGGTCTGAACACTTTCTAAATTCACTTGTGTGTCTACCTAATAAATCAAGCAACACCTGAAGCACTTTTGTCAGTTTAATATGTTTAATAATTTAAATTTTTTCTGAATTCAACACACATGCTTATGTTTATCTGCCTATAGCCATGTATAGTAGATTCATTATAACAAAGAAGAAGCAATGAAAAACTTTAAAATTGAAGATATGTAAGGCCTTGTTCACAGGCGTTAAAATCGACTTTTTGCGTTAAGTAGCATCCGGTGGCGGATCAAGCGCCAGTGTTTTCTACGAGGAGTCAATGAGTGTTCACCACGGGCTTTGTGACGTCGTTTGTCCGGCTCTGCGCATTTATCTGACATCAAAAACATTGCATGCAGCTTTTTCTTGGCGTTCAAAACCCAGCGAGCGCGAGAAACCGCTTCTAGATTCGTTTTCTGCGCGTTTTATTTCGCGGAGGAGCGAGTGCATTTCAGTGCATAACACCGGTGTAAGCCACCTCGACTACTGTTTCCTTACTCAAAGTGACAAGTAGTCTCTCTTGAGCCTAACACCAAGTCACATATTGGTTGATCGTTGTGCAATGTGACATTGCACCAGCTGCAACGACAATCAAAGTGGAAACCGACATCCGACAGTAATTAAAAAAACTTGCGGAAATTTTAGCATTTCTTCCATAAAGCACAAAAACTTCCCTAACCCGGCGTTGTGCGTCAGAGGATGAACCCAGTAGTGGCGGGTTTTTCTCTCCCTCATCGCGTATTACGAGTATTATTAAAACAAAAGATTAATATCTAACATAGCAAAATGGTCCATATTGAAAGAGCACCTCAAATAAAGCGACAAGGGCTTTCATATCCAGTTCTCGACACTGCTCCACAGGTTAACACACAAACTACAATTTGGGCTGCAGGCTGGCGTTAGACAGAGACAAACGACGCGGTGTAGAAGTCAATCGATCGCCACCACAAAATGCAACATAAATGTCTAGGGCGTTCAGAGCAAGTTCGTTTATCCAAAAACTTAACGCCCGTGTGAACAAGGCCTAACTGACACTATAATTTCAAAATGTGGCATGACACGTGGTACTGGGGAAGAATACGCTAGCACAAGGAGAGTTGCTCTAATGTCGTAACTCATAGCGTCCGCACAACACTAATTAGTACAGTAATTGGTAGGCACTGGTCTGTGCATTTTGTTTTCTTTGGCCCGACAGTTAACAGAGATCGATGGTGAATCAAGTGATGCATAACCAAGGTTTTACTGTATGTGTTTGTAATTTTGCCTTTGTGTTCTGTGGCAACATTCCTGAAGGACCACCCTCAGCTTATTCAGTCTAGCTGTGGGCAGGGGTCTGGCAGAGGTTGTTAAGTGTTCCAGAGCAAGCCTGTGAGTATTATTTGAATTTCTGCTTTCAGATTGGTTTTGCTCTGTGTTTGGATTCTACTTTTGTATTTTGGACTAGTCTTGTTATCTTTCGATTGGTATTTTAGGTAAATTATTGTTGACAGTTTTTACTCTTCTATTTTATTATTTGATAAATTATTGAAATTAAGAAAAAATGTTTTGATTTTGTCTGAAAGGACAGAGTTCTACACTCATCTTTTCCCTGAAGGACATTTCTGCATTTTTGAGATTTTGTTCTTAATACCCTAAGTACCATTTTGGGCTGTCAGGCCAGACAGCCTGCCTTTCTGAGTTGTAGCCAGATTGCCTAGGATGAGTCCCATTTCAGAGCTCAGACTAAGTGGAGTCTAGTCAGGCCTTTACCCCTTTTGTTGCTTCACAGCACTCCTGAAACTTTGAGACCTGATTGTAATAAATATTAAATATGAAAATATAAAATTTATTTTATACTCTTGTTACCATGGCAAATAAACAAAACAAACTGTGATACAGCACTTTCCACTATGAAGGTAGTTTGAATGCAAAGAGGGTAAAATGCAGAAATAAAGAAAATAAAGAATAAACGAATGCTTGAAAAAACTGCCTACATATTGCAAATAAAATCGTTTATCTAATCTGTTTTATTACTGTAAACAATTGGCTCTCAGCACAAATGAAAATGACCATTAACATATTAACTGCAGGGCTTGCCATAATTAAATTAATTATGACAGAAGGAATTTTACTGAAATAGAAAAATAGAAATATGCATCAGCCTACCTATATTATTGTCTCACCACCCTACATAAAAAGTGTCTTATATTTAAATTTGTGAAGTTGTTTTTATGGATCAGCGAACTGGGTTCCCAATGTGCTGCTTGGTTTGAAATGCATATCATCTGTAACTACTCATTTCAACGCACCATTAAAGTGCCTAAATGAGTTAGTCCACAAAGTCACTTCAATTATAGAAGAAGTGGTTTTAAAACCTCATGTCCAACTCTGTGTTTATTATGTAATCTACTGAAGCTGAATCATAATGACCTTCCTGCCAAAGCAACCCCCACTGGCCCAGATTACAGTTTGTAAAACTAACAACTGTAAATTAACACGATCTCTAATAAAAGTGACTTTCTCAAATAACGCACCAATTCAATGTTGTATTGGCAAACTTAAAATGTATTAGTAGTTTGTATACGACTTTCCAATTAAATTTCTAAAGCTCAATAAGAGCACTGAATGTCTTCCACCATATACTGCCACATTTAAAAATGTTTTGATTTTATTTTGCCTCTATTTAAATTATACTGTAAGTAACTGGAAAACTACTGTTTCCCTCTTTAGTTTACTTGGGAATCCAAAAGCGGCTCCACGTTCCTTTTCTTGCCAGCACATAACATCTAGTTGGTGGGGCAGGTGTGAACAAACTTCCAACTGGGAAGCTCTTATTTCTCACCTGTCAATAGTACATGAATGATGTCAAGCAGTGTGAGTGGGGACATCTTCAGGGCTCTCGTCAGAAGCAGTACCACTTAGAGCCATGAGGGTGCTCTTACTAACCAGTTTCCTTTACTATTCTCAGTTATGTATTATTATTATTAATCATTTAAATGTAAATATGAACATAAATGTGTAAATTGCATCCAGATATTTTTGTTCACATGTTGCAGTCATTAAAATTAGTTGACAGAAAGAAATTTAATTTTCATTGAGGTTACAGACAAACAACCAGAATTCCTGGACCAAAAAAAAATATCACTCACATACAACTGAGCTCCTTCCTAAGTCCTTCAGAGTGCAGTCGATCTTCAACAGCAACACCTTCAGAACCATCAAAGAAAAGCGAGACAATACATTGACCCTGTTGATACTGCTCTTCTCTAGACTTTGTCTAAACTCCAAGATAAAGCATTTATAATGCATTTCGTGTTTATTTTATTTAGCTTCAGAACCATGTGCAAAGAGCTGATTGAAGAGATAAACAACTCATGATCCTAAAATTTACATTAATAGTTTTCACTTTTAAAAAGGTGCTAATGTATATATATTTGTATTTATTTTTTGCATATGTGTTGTGGCCGGACACAGACAGGTAGACATTGTTGGCTCAAACCCACATGTTTATTTACATTCCTATAGTACATAGTGAGCACAGAACCAAACTCCCCAAAGTCAGGCCTCTCACACAATGCCTTCCTCTCTGGCCTCCTCCTCCTCTCCTCCGAGCTCTTGCTTCTACCTCCCACTCCAGCCAATGAATGGAGGCGGCCCTTATACAACCCGGATGTGCTCCAGGTGCCTCCGATTAGCTTGTGCCTGCACTCCCAGTGTGGCAGAAGTACGGCTCACACCGAAGGCTACTCCGAGTCCTGGTCATCTTCACCCCAGCACTTCCGGTGTGGCGGAGTGCTGAGGACCAGGCTCTCCAGGCATCGGGTGTCCCTGGTGGTGACCATGGGCCCTAAGTTGAGCTTCAAGCTCAGTTCCCATAGTCCCCAAAGCAACCAGGGCGGTTGCCCCCTCGTGGTCTGGAGGAGGCGCGAGCCCTCCTCCGGTCCTCCTGGGCGTCCCGGCTAGGTACCACCCAGGCATCCCACAGTGTTTATAGTTATGTTTACATAAACACACTAGTGTTCTGATTCCTTACATAAGTTGTTTGCATGTCAAACAGACACTTGAAAGTTATATATGTTTATTTAAAGCTTTACATATAAAACAAAACATTTCTATGAGAAAAGACTTTACAGAACTGTTCAACATTGCTACTAACAAAATAAGTATTACTTCATAAATATGTCAAATAAGTATCTTGATTTACATTACAATCTCTTAAAATCTCATTAATTATTTACATTCTAAACCTTGAGAGGCTCACTAATGAGAAACAGCATAAACACAGGCTTAACTGCATCCTGGAAGGACACTTTCCCTGCAACAGTCTGAAAATATTGCTTGGACGGTCACGGATGAGAGTGGCAGTCCTCCTGTCAGTGATGCATCCTGGATTTGTGTGGAATCTCCTCAGCACGAATTTCCACTCTCCTGGGACAATCCCATCGCCATCATGATACTGGACACATATTGTGCCTCATCAGGCTCCATACTGTTCATCAGCACAGAGTTAGCTGTGTTGGGTGATACGTTGTTTGGTAATGTCTTGTGCTTTGTTAACTTCACATCCATGGCCTTTCAAACATTCTCCACCTAACAGATAGAATTCCAAAAGCATTCTCAACAACCTGTCTGACTCTGGAGAGCTGATAGTTGTAAATATGCTGCTCATGGTGAGATTGGTTCCTGTTAATAAAACATGAAACAAAAGCATGATTAAACTACGCATATTTCAGTTAAAAGACAAACACACACAAAAAAGTATTTGTAGTGTGAATGAGAAAGATAGAGAGAATTGTTCACACTGACCTGGATAAGGGTCATCAGGTTCACCTTAAAGAAATGCTTATTTCCTACAAACACGTGGAGCTCAGGACTTCACTGCCGGGCAGAGTAGACAGAGGCAACAGGGACAAATTCCTTGGAATAACTTGTGATCCAAATTGGCTTCTCGCAAATACTCACGGCCATATGTATATCTTAACAATTAATCTATATCTGGCACATTAGAATAAAGCATGATATAATAATACAATAAATCTTTGTAATTAAAATGCTTTCCCAGTGTTGCATGGTGCATGTACCCTCACGTGTTTCCATTATGTGCTTAGGCAGTTTGGGTAGTTCCACAAATGCAGAAATCTCTCTTTTATTGTCTTCCACTGCTCTGTATTAGAGAAAAACAAAATCTTCCTTTAGGGTAGCCCATATGGCTTGGCAGACCTCAGCCATGATGCTGGAAGCTGTTGCTGGGCCAAGTTTGTAGCTAGCTGCTAATGCTTAGAGATGATGCCTGTTGCAAGATAATGCAATGTGACGCACCTGCAGCTCAACAAGGTCAATGTGCGTGCTTTGATGTTTGATGAATGGCTCGATGTTGTGACAAATCATCAAACTTAAATACTGACATACAAAATTATTCATAGTGCTTTGCTTCATCCATTCCCATAGGAAATACAATCATTATGCATTTCCCATCATAATGAGCGATACATTTAAGTCTCATACCATTTTCTGTGTCATGGAAGCTGATTGTTTTGCACCTTTACAACAGGAAAATAATTTTATCTCAACACCTTTCTTCCTCAACTCCAACAGGAAACGTATGTTGTTTCTCACTATGATGATTTCTTGTACTGCCACCTGGTGGTAATCCTCAGATTTATATAAAGTAAACAAGTGTCGAGTTGTGCCCATCAGGACCTGAATGACTTCCAATCATGGAAAGGACCATGGATTCCGTCTTCCTGTATCTAGGGTCTCCAGGACAATTCAACCCATTCATCAGTAGGCTGAAGCAAACTCATCAATCACAACCTAAAATGCACAATCATATTTACATCTGAACATGGTTTAAATAAAGTCCAGCCAAAATAGCAAAAAGCAGTTTATGTTTGAAAACCCACCAGCAATATTTAATTTTAATAGTTCTAGAGGAAAATTGACTAAATTTCCTCTTGATTCATAATAAAAAGAATTAATGCTGTTAATCAATTAAAGAACACAGGGTGTGAGAACTATTGTTATACAATATATTAACAAAAATAAAGTAATTAATAAACTTTAACAGTATTTGTTACATCTGTATTCCATCCATCTTTTACTTGTTCATCCTGAGCATGGTTATGAGTCTGTGTTCCATGTATGAATACGCTACTCTAATTAACTCAGAGTGTTTTAGTTTTGGTTAAATATCTGATAACATAAGTTTAAAAAAATGCAGTAATATCAAAATAATGTACTATATGTGTCAAAATATGTTTTCCCATTTGTGTGTATTACATATACTGAGCTTTTTCTGGTGGTAAAATTATTCATTTATTTTATTTGTAACATTATATTTGCTAATGTTATTACACAGTAGCTTCTAATCTCTGTATAAAAGTGAATCAATTAAAAAGCAGCTGCTCGGTTCAGAAGATAGCAGTGGTAGAATCCACCTCTGAGTTCAAATCCAGCACTCTTTGTAGTTAATTTAGAGGTTTGTGTGCTTATTTCACCCTGCAGGTATTCACCTTTCAGGACTGTTCCTACCTTGTGCACGATGCTTGCTGGGAAAGGTGCGACCCTGGATGGATGGATGGTGTTAAGGATGTTAACTAGCGGCTGGACGGTTAATGATGATGTCATCAGGCTGGGTCAGCACGGGCTTGCTTCGATGTGTTGTTGCAGCAGTTTATAACACGACCAGCTTTGATTAATTGCCCGACTACTGTCGTTATTAACCTATGAAATATGGTGTCAGAAGTTTAACCACGGCTCGAAGATTAAAAACGCACCGCTTTTCTTTCGCATCCTAAACACAGACAAGGGCTCGCCGTCGAATCAATTCAAGTTAGTAGTACCGCACTATCGCGGATATGGCAACACATTCCGCCTCCTACTGCATTGAAAATGAGTGGCGACCTGGGCACAAACTGGGATGTTTTCAGGTCAGAGTTTGAAGATTATGCCATTGCTATCGAGCTTAATAGGAAGGACGCCGCAATTCAAGCGGCTACGTTGCGGAATATCATGCGCACGAGTGCAGACATGTGTACAGCACAACGAATCTTTCAGCAGCGGACAGTCAATGTAACGTGCTATTCTAAATGCACTGGAGGGACACTTTAAACCTACAAGAAGCGTGATTTATGAGCTATGTATTTGGGAGTTGCAAGCAGGAGGGAGCCATTTGACAGTTTTCTTACGGTTAAAAGAAAAATCGCCACCTGTGAGTATGGAGCATTAAGAGGCAATTTGTTACGATAAAATTGTGCTAGGTATAGCAAATGAAGCAACCCGCAGGCGGTTATTACGAGAGATCTCACCCTGGCCATGGCGTGGAAATGTCGATCAGCAGAGCTCACTGACATGAGACTTAGGTCGATGGGAGTTGATAAACCTTCCATGGATAGTGTTGATGCCACCTCGAGCGAATTACTAGGAGGTCACCACCCATCACCGCAAAAGCAGGCAAGTCAGTTTCAGGTTCAGATACAGATCGACCGACATGAAATTGTGGCAGTCCACATGGACGTGGGAGGGCACTGTCCAGCCTATGGAAAACATGCAACTCATGTCAAACAGCCAACCACTTACGCTGAAGTGTGCCTGAAAAGCAGAGAAGACAAATGGAAGGTAAACTTCTTACCATTGAACAGAGGTAAACCAAGCAGGCAGCTGTGCTGATAATGATGTTTATTCTACTGAAGCGCATTGGCACTATGGTTGCTAGAGGTGAAGTGGTTTGTTACACTGCAGCTTCATAAGAAACTACAGTAATGTCAATTAGATTCTGGGGCCACTTGTGATGTTATGTGCTTAAAGGACAAAATGAGATTAGCACCAAGAGCAAAACTACGTCCCAGTAATACCAAGTTAAACTGTACTGGGTCAAACAGACCTCTTTGGACTTTGACACAGAATGTGTCATTCATGATCGTAAGCATAGTTTGCAGTTTGAGATCGTAGAGGGCAGTCAGAAACCTCTTCTGTCAGGCTCAGCGTGTGAAAGCTTGGCCTAATGTGCTTTACCATTCAGCAGATATACACCTCATCGACAGTGCCTCATCTGTGCCCCTCACCTGCAGTAGCTTAGATTAAAATGTCGCTGATGTCTTCACAGGACCAATCGACTGCCTCCCAGGCACTACATTTCAACCTAGACAGGTTAGTACAGCCAGTTCAATGTTCCCCACGTAATGTGCCAGTTGCTGAAGGATGTCTGTTAAAGCCCAGCTTGACAAATATGAAGCTGATGGCCATATTACCACAGTGTCAGAACCGACTGATTGGATCAGCAACATGGTAATGTGAAGAAGCCTGATAAATTGCGGTGTGCATAGATCCAAATTTCTGAATCAAGCACTGCAGTTCTCACTATATTATCCCACTCTAGAGGATGTACTGTACAAACTCCCTAAGGCTAGGCTCTTTACCTTAGTTGATGCCAGAGATGCCTTTCTCCAGTGTAAGCTAGATGAGGAAAGTAGCTTCATGACCACATTTTGGACACCTAGAGCGGAAGGGTGGCTGAAGCTTCCTGAGTTAGTGTTGCACCAAGTGTACCAAGCGTAAGCAGCATGAGTTGTTTGCAGGGCTCGGGTGAGGAGCCAGTTGCAGACATCCTCATTGTAGGTTGTGGTGATACTGATGTCGAGGCTAATAAGACCATGCCGAACTGCTTGCTTTCATGGGCGATGCAGAAAGGTCAAGCTGAGGCTTAGCGTTAAGAAGTTGCACTTTAAAGTGCCTGAAGTTCGCTTTCATGGACATGTTTTGTCATCCAGTGGCTTAAAGCTGATCCAGAGAAAAGTGCGGCAATCATGGAAATGCCAACTCCAACAGATGCTAAAGCTGTACAGCGATTGTAGAGTTCATCACGTACCTGAGCAAGTTTTACCACGTCTTTCGGAAGTGTGTGAGCCCTAAGAAACTCTTGGCAAGGATGTAACTTGGCACTGGCTTCCCCAAACATGAAGCTGCTGTGCAAGAGATTAAGAAACTTGTCACCACAACTCCAGTTTTGCGATACTATGATGTGTCTAAACCTGTTACCATCCAAAGCGATTCAAGCCAACACGGTCTTGGCTGTTGCCTCATGTGAAGGCCAGCCCATTGCTTTTGCTTCGAGAGCATTGACTTCACCTACAAACTATGCACAGATAGAAGAATGCCTAAGTATTGTATTTGCTGCCAGCGTTTCCCCCACTACTTATATGGCGAGATCAAATCATAGCAAACGGATCACAAACCTCTTATCTCAATTTTCAGTAAATCCCTTATCTGTGCACCAAAACGTCTTCAGAGTATCTACTTGCCTCCAGCATTACAACCTCAAAGTGGTATATAAACCGGGTCCTGAAATGTTTTTGAGTGGCGCCCTCAGCAGAACCACTACAGCGGACCACGAACAGTGGTTCAGGTGAAGCATGGCACTCAGTCTGTCGCTACAGCAGGAGCAGTTCGATCTCGAACCGTGAATCAGGCGATTATCTCAATGTCGACGGATCAGCGCCTTGCTCAAATAAGGCAGCACACAGAAAAGATGAAAAGCTCCAAGTGCTTAAATCCACAGTTCTAACAGGCTGGCCAAACCTGAAGAAGACACCAATTAGCAGTCAGAGAATACTGGCACATACAGGGAAGAACTCAGTGTGCAAAATGGGTGCTTTATAAAAGGTCGAGTGATTATCCCAAAATCAATGCGCCTCTAGAAATGTTAAAGACGGATACATACAGTCACATTGGTGAAAGCTTGTTACAGACAGGCACGTGACACCTTACACTGGCAGCACAGGTGAGATTAAGGACTTTGTGAGCAAATGTACAGTCTGCAATGAATACTATAGAGCAGCAAAAGAGACAATGATGTCTCATGAACTTCCTACCAGACCCTGGCAAATCATCAGCATCGATCTCTTCAACTCAGCGGTAAGATTTTCTGCTGCTGGTTTGACCACTATTCGGACTTTTGGAGATAGAGCTCTTACCTGATTTGGCTGCAGAAACAACCATCAAAGCGTTGTAAGGCACAGTTTGCCCGGTATGGTCAGCCTGATAGAGTAATTACCGATAATGGGCCCCAGTTTTCTTGTTTTCAATTCAGGCGCTTTGCTGCAGCATGAATTTGAACATTGCACATCTTCCCGACACCCAAGGCTAATGGCAAGGCTGAAGCTGCCGTGAAACTACAAAGAATCTGATCAAAAAGCACTGCGTGCGGCACTGGCGCCTGGAAGCCCATACTCCAGTGGCGTAACACCAACTGAAACAATGGACAGTAGCCCAGCACAGCGCCTAATGTCCAGGCGGCGAGACTGCCCTTCCAGTCACCAATTCATTGTTAGAGCCCAGTGTTGTGACAGGTGTTGTGGAGAAACTCGTCAGAGAAAACAGATAGCAAAGCTTACTTATGATCGCGGTGCAAGATCTCCCAGAGCTCTCAGTGGGGAAGCAATTCGGATGGAAGCCGCCACCAGGTGATCAAGCGGGCATCTGGAAGCTGGGATCCTGTGCAGAAGGTAGCCCGAGATCCTACTTAGTGGAGTAGATGGCTCGCTGTATCGTCAGAATAGGGTGGACTTGAGGCCTGCAGAGTCCTCTATGCAAAATTCAGATTTAAAGTCTGGGACTTCATCAACTTTCAGTCAATTGGAAGGAAATGGCAAGGCGGGCAACACAGGAGGAGGGCAGTCATCTCCTGCAATAGCAACAACACCCTGTGCTGATGTTGATGCCACCCGTACAACATACCACCGTCATCTCACGCTTTGGTCGGGTGTCAGCTCTAACCAGACTCAATTTGTGATGTACCCCCCTTGTTCTTGAAGTTGTTTCTCAGTAATTTGTTTTGTTCTACTAGATTGTTATTTTGCTATTACATTGTTTAAAAAAAAAAATAATAATAATAATAAAATAATAATAATAGCTTTACTTGGCATCAATGGTAATTCTAGTTATACACTTGATGGCCATTTTCGTTCAGAAGGGAAAGATGTTAAGGGATGTTAACTAGCGGGCTGGCGCGGTTAATGATGATGTCATCAGGCTGGGTCAGCACGGGCTTGCTTCGGTGTATTTGTTGCAGCAGTTTATAACCACGACCAGCTTTGAACTAATTGCCCGACTACTGTCGTTATTAACCTTGAAACGGATGGATGGATGGATAATTAAACATCTATAATGATATGTATAGCTCATCACAGGCTGAATACAAGCACACTATATAGTAGTAGTGTCAATTTAGCATTAGCTATGCCATGCAAACATCCGGTCTCCATCGGCCAACAACAGCTTGAGAGTCGACCGCTTCACCTACCTCGGCAGCACCATGGCGCCTGATGGGGATAGACATCGGCGTGGTCTGGCGTGTGGGAAACGTCATCAGTAATGCAACAACTGGGACCAATATGGCGATCAACGCCATACACTAGCGAGATCGCTGCTAAATACAGATCATCCTACAGCGATATATGCGGCGAAACTTGGAAATCATCTGCAGCGATCAGCGCCGACGTCTCAGCAATGCTGCCTCGGCGAATACTGAAGGTCCCCTACGACACGTCATAGAAATCTCAATGAACACTACAACTCTACGGCACGTGCAACGGCACTTTTGATTTGCTGCCCATCCTCCGACAACGATACCGCCTTCAAGAATCGGCCGGACGCACCGTCACTAATTGCCGCCCAAAACAAGCAGGTGCGTTTTCCGAACCTGCGACTAAGCACA
>NW_024385710.1:0-10157 GCF_016835505.1 Polypterus senegalus
TTATATATATATATATATGTGTGTATATATATATATATACAGTATACATACACACATTTTTTCATTTATTGTCTGACAAAGGTAGCGCAACCTCGGAACAATTATTGCTGGAGGGAATGATATACTGTATCTCTTTCCTCAAGTTTGGGATCATTTTTTTAAAAGCTTCATTACACACAGTTTTAATCCAAGCCTTTTCTTTTAATAAATAAAATGCAATGGCTAATGGTATCTGATTTTTGCCAGCTTGATATGCACACAGGTAATGGTTATCTTTGTAATGGACCTGATTTTACTGGAACTTAGTTGTGCTTGCTTAACGTTTATTTTTACTGGACTGTGTGGTTGATTATTACAATGTCTTATAAATGACGTAGTGCTGTGATGCAGCAGTCTGCACAGTGTGCAGTTTTGATCAACATTATCACTCTTGAAAATGAAACAATGCTAAATTATAGACTATTCTCAACACCTAGATAGTATTAGATGATTTAGGTTAAACGTTACTTCTCATTATTTCTGAAGATTGCTGCAAACATAAAGAAATTCACACTTTTTAAAAGATATTGTTTGGGATCAGATTGTTAGTGATTAAAATTATGTTAAGCACAGTCGCCTGAAATTAGTCACATGATTCGAGTTCCTCAGACTGGCCAATGCACTGTCACTTAGTGAATATCTGTGATTGGTTACAACACTCATTTACTGTTTAGAACACTTTGTAACTGGGAAAGCTCAATCTCTGATGGGGAAGGATAACTGAGTGAAATGTAGCAATCAGTACTTTTCATGATTACCGTATCACAACAGTTGTAATTGTAATCACAATCATGATTAATATATGATTAATTGTTCAGTCCTAATTTCTCCCACAATTAAAGCTACCCTTGCAAAATCAAATTTGCCAATTGAAGATTAGTTTATTATTTCAAAATTCTTACAAAACAGTCTTTATCAGACTTTCCTATTATGTTTACCTTTATATTATTTCCAAATTCATGACTGAGCTGGTCTATCCATAGCTACTCCAAACTGGAGACTGCATCCCATTCACTCCTCTACAATTCAGATACTGTATGTGTTGAATGAGCTTTCACCGCGTTTTTCACATTTTAGTTGTTACATTAATCATGGTTATGTTTGCTTCAGAAACCCAGATAATAACAAATTTTAATATTGTCCCACTTATTGTCAGCTACAAATTACGCTCTGTTATTAACTCCTCTAACTGTATATCTCATCAATTGTACATTTTGTTTTTACTATTGCATAACATATTTTTAAAGAGATTTTCCCCTTGCACCAAATCATTATCAGCTAGGCACACAGAAATGTCTGGGCAATGTGGAAGTTTTCAGAAATTAACTAGACAGGATTTAGTTTGAAATGAACACGAGTCACTCATTTAGTCAAAGTTACAGATAAATGGGTTTAGCAAATGGATGAATGGTTGAACAGACAGCTGCAGCCATGTCCATTCATGTCAGAGGATGTTCCTTTATCTGAGCTACGTATGGCGCTAATATACAGCAATTAATCTTGCTGTTTTCTAAGTTACTCATTCAAATACACGACACTGCAAATTAAAATAATTATAACTCACATCTGATGTTTTTATTTCTGAACTACAGTAATTCCCTAATTAGATAAAAGTGGTAATAACGAGCTGTTTTTCTTTTAAAGAGCAATAAGTTGAAAGATATAGGATTTTCAAATAATTGGCATGATTCCTGTAATTTCTTGTATGTCTCCCCTGTGTTCCTCCCTCTTCTTAAAATATGTATTCTCCACAGCCATGTTTATCCTTTTTGCAAAATCCACTACCATCTGATATTCTGCTTTCCTTCGACACCATACCTACCCATCTCCTCCTCATCTCCTCCTCTATTCTCTTCACCACCATGTACATTGAAATCCGTTTCAATCACCACTCTCTGTACCTTGGGTATTGTCTCCACCACTTCATCCATGTCACTCCAGATGCCTTCTCTCATTCATCGCACACCCAACTTGTGAGGCATATGCACTAACAAAATTCATCATTACACTTTCAATTCCCACCTTCATAATCATCACTCTGTCCAACACTTTTTTTCACCTTCAAAACACTCTTGACATACTTTTCCTTCAGGATAACCACTTCCCCATTTCTCCTCCCATCCATAACATGGTAGAACAATTTGAACCTGCCTCTAATCCACCTAGGCTTACTCCCCTTCCATCTGGTCTCTTGCACACAGAATATATCAGCAACACATATTCCTTCTCTCTATCATATCAGCTATCTCTCTCCCTTTACCAGTCATATTGCCAACATTCAAATTTCCTACCCTCACTTCCACTCTCTTTACCTTTCTCTTCTCCCCATGGTTATGGACATGCCTTCACCCTTTTCTTCTTTTTCTTCATCCAACAGTAGACTAATTTATGCCAGTACTGGCTAACAGTACTGGTGGTGACCATTGTTAACCTGGGCCTTGGCTGATCTGGTTTGGAAATCTGTATTGTTGTTGTTCACTTTACCCCAGATCACGTAGTATCTACGACTGCTTAACCTTACACTTTTTTTTTTTTTATATATATAAGCTTTACTTTTTAATTGACCTTGTATTTCTGGTGATCAGTGAGTTTTAACCATCTTCTGTGTGTCATCTACCGCAAAGTTTTCACATAAGATTGTGGTTTGTTTCAGATGCTTCACATTTGGAATTGGAGAAGGCGCCTCTACAGCCCTTATTAAAGGAATGGCCAAGGCAGGGACTGGTCACTTTCAATTTGTCTCTGGAAAAGACAGAATGCAACTAAAAGTAAGCAGTACACATTTGTATAAAATCCCCTGAGATCTCTGCAGGAATACTCTGGGAAACTCTTAAGGCCTTCTTAAGAGGACAGATTATCTCATATCTTTCCCACAGAAATAAATCCGCAAGAAAGTAGCAGAGATAAAAAGCGAAATTACTAAAATAGATGAAGAACATGCCAGACTACCAAGCGAGACTCTACATAAGAGGAGGCAGGCTCTACATTCAGAATTAAACCTCTTGACAACTAAAGAAACTGAACATCTAATTTACAAATCCAGACATCATTATTATGAACATGGAGAGAAGGCTAATAAGCTTTTAGCGCAACAAATTCACAAGCAAGATGTACGCAACGCAATCTCGGTAATCACTAACACGAACGGAGATAAAATCATCGAACACAAAAATATAATGTACACTTTTAGAGACTACTATAAATCCCTATATACTACTGAGTTTAAAGAAGACAATATACAATCTAATGCATTTCTGGATACATTACAGATACCACAAATTGACGCTTTTAGTGTGGAGGAACTCGATAAACCTCTGTCATTATCAGAATTACTGGATGCTATAAAGTCACTCCAAGGTGGAAAAGCAGCAGGCCCTGACGGCTACCCTGCAGAGTTTTACAAGAAATTCTCTGCTCAGCTAGCTCCCCTCCTATTAGCAACATTTACAGAAGCCAGAGATAACCAATCTCTTCCACAAACCTTTCGCCAAGCACTAATCACTGTCTTTCCAAAACAAAATAAGGACTTATTACAATGTGCATCATACAGACCAATTTCACTTCTGAATAACGACGTTAAAATACTCTCTAAAATCATAGCTAGAAGGATGGAGAAAGTGCTCCCTCAGTAATATCACAAGACCAAACTGGATTTATTAGGGGCCGACACTTATCTTCAAATCTTGACGCCTGTTTAATGTAATATACTCACCAACTAAATCAAACACCCCAGAAATATTATTATCATTGGATGCAGAAAAGCATTCGACATGATTGAATGGAAATACCTTTTACTATTTTGGAGAAGTTTGGGTTTGGCCCAACATTTGTGCATGGATTAAATTACTGTATACTAACCCAGAAGCTTCAGTTTGCATCAATAACATTTGCTCAGACTACTTTAAACTAGAACGTGGCACAAGACAAGGATGCCCTTTGTCACCACTGTTGTTTGCAATTGCCATTGAACCACTGGCAATACATTGTCGAAATACTGATCAGATAAAGGGGATTAGCAGAGAAGGACTGGAACAGAAAATCTCATTATATGCAGATGACATGGTACTGTATATATCGGATCCAGAAAATTCTGTGCCTGCAGTCTTAGCAGCACTCACAGAATTTCAAAAGCTCTCTGGTCTCAGAATTAATCTGAATAAAAGTGTACTCTTTCCGTGAATTCTCAAGCATATAATATTAGATTAGACACCCTACCTTTTATCATTGCAGAACAGTTTAAATACCTAGGGGTAAACATCACAAGTAAACATAAAGCTCTATATCAACAAAATTTCGTCAGCATGGAAAAAATTAAACAAGACTTGCATAGATGGTCAACCCTTCATCTCACACTAGCTGGAAGAATTAACACTGTTAAGATGAATATTCTTCCTAAGCTCCTTTTTATTTCAAAACATACCAATATACATTAATAAATCGTTCTTTAAGCAATTAGATTCAACAATAACCTCATTTATTTGGAATTCTAAACATCCACGCATCAAAAGAGCGACCCTACAAAGACAAAAGGCAGAAGGCGGCATGGCTCTACCTAACTTCCAGTTTTATTACTGGGGCAAATATACAGCGATAAGAACCTGGACACAAATAGAAGAACATACACAGGCATGGACCGCAATAGAAGTAAAATCCTGCAGTACTTCTTTGTATTCCTGCTCTGCGCTCCAATAAACACACGCTATCGGCAATACACTAATAACCCAATTGTGCTCCACTCACTTAGAATCTGGAACCAATGTAGAAAGCATTTTAAGACGGAGAAGCTTCTTCTGTGGCACCCTGCAAGAGAACCACCTCTTTCAACCTTCACAAACATATGCAGTTTTTAATATCTGGAAAAAATTTGGAATTAACTTGCTTAGAGATCTTTATATAGACAACGTCTTTGCATCCTATGAACAATTACATTCCAAATTTAACATTCCAGCTACAAATTTCTTTCACTATCTTCAAATCAGGAACTTTGTTAAACAGAACCTTCCATATTTTCCTCATCTTGCACCCTCATCCACGCTGGAAAAAATATTGCTCAATTTTGAGGAATTAGACTCCATCTCTACAATATATAAAATCATTTTACAATCTGTCTCGACTAAAACTCTTCAAAATGTTTCCAGGGTGAGATCCAACCTGCGAACGCTGCAACCAAGTCCCAGCCTCACTGGGTCACATGTTCTGGGCCTGCACCAAATTAGCATTATTCTGGACGAAAATTTTTAATTACCTCTCAGACAGCCTTGGACTCACAATCCCTCCTAACCCATTAACAGCTGTGTTTGGGGTTCTTCCAGAGGGGCTTAAAGTGGAGAAGGACAAACAAATTGTGATTGCATTCACTACACTGTTGCCACGCAGACTTATTCTGATAAACTGGAAGAACCCAAACTCTCCTCTTTTAAGTCAGTGGGAAACTGATGTGTTATACTATTTAAAATTGGAAAAAATCAAATACTCAGTTAGAGGATCTGTACAGACTTTTTTCAAAACATGGCAGGATCTAATCAGTAATATTTTAAAATAAGTTTATAAAGCACAGAGAATTTATTAATTTAGGTATTTTTACAAGCCTTAAATTTTACACCTTTTGGCTTGCTCTCTCTCTCAGGGGTGGGGATCGATCTGTTCTTAACATAATTCTTTTTTTTGTAAAAACTTGATTGCTATGTATTGATTGTAATAAAATTAATAAATAAAAATTAAAAAAAAAAAAAATGCAGTTGAGGAGGTGACTTTAATGTATTCTGTGATAAAGTTTTCTTGTCTGTTTTAGGTAATGCAGAGCCTGCGGTTCGCTTTGCAGCCTGCAGTCACCAATATTAGCCTGAATTGGCACCCCCCAGGTGGAATGGAGGTAGCCCCAATATCAGAAACACCTCTGGTGGTGTTCAATGGTCAAAGGACTGTTCTGTATGCACAACTCAAAGGCAAGGTAAGATTTATAACATGTACTTGTAGTTTGACTAATTAATGTATTCATGTATTTAACTTGCTTTACTGGTCACAATAGCAATTGAAATACTTTAATATTTTAGTTCAAGTTAGGAGAACGTATTAGCTTTCTGTTGTCACAATATGGCCCTAATTCTGTTCTCTGGTGGGATGCTCTCTTTTTTATAGTGTGTGCTGTTATCATGTTTATGCCAATATGTACTAAATCTAATTTGGCTTGGTGTAAACGAGTGTGGACGTTTTCCACAGTGCACTGCTTTCTCTCCCAGTTCTGCTTGCTATATAGTGGTTAGTTTAGTATGATAATGCAAATGAAAACTTTGATATAGCTGACTTTATTATAATGAATTAATATCTGTTCTGTCCCACATGCTTTTAACTATTACTGTTATTTATTGAACTGTGCTCCACCTTTGTCTTGTCATTTATTAACACACCTGTCAGTCACGTCTGACATGCACAGTGGTGTTATAAATGTCTGTGAAACTCACATACTGTAAAGCATGTAGGTTCCATAATAAACTTTCAAATACACTGCACTCCATGTGTCTCACGTAGATACCCCTTTATCTCTTGTTTCAGTCGTATCCGAAATGTATCTCTAAGGTATATAAACCCCTGGGTCTGGTTAGTTGTGGTACGCAGCAATTTGGACCTCTGTCTACGTGCTTCTCTTTGTCTCGATCTGACAGTGGAAATCACTTGCCTTGTGTCTTTTAAAGCTTTATTGTATAATGTATACTATCTGCTATATATTGCTTTGTAAATCATTATTTATTGTATTTGGTTCTACACCTGTAAAATACCTGTATGTAAACTGAAATATATATAAAAGAAACAACGAGGTACATCCCGTGAAAGTCTTCAAGAAAGCCCATCCTTGTCATTTTTATGTGAATGTGCCAAGTTGTTTAAGCTCTCTGCGGTTGCATTGTACAGATGGTGTGGAGTGAGGCAGAAAAATATCACTAACTTATGTTGATGCCCGTGCTGCT
Organism: Polypterus senegalus; assembly: GCF_016835505.1. Lineage (NCBI taxonomy): Eukaryota > Metazoa > Chordata > Cladistia > Polypteriformes > Polypteridae > Polypterus > Polypterus senegalus. The sequence continues at coordinate 7,005 of NW_024385710.1, forward strand.
AATCTGCCTCATCAGCCCCAATGAAGGCATTCAGAGATTTCAGAACAGACAGCAGCATTAAGCTTTATTGTATGGCGCACATACAAGCTCACTTAAGGTGGAACAATAAGCGTCCAGTGATAGGCATCTTTTTCTTTTATTACAGTTCTTATCATTTAAGCCATTATTCTTTCTCATCGAACTGCTAGCATTCCATTGCTCTAGTCCTGCCCCTAATTAATCTACCATTATCTCTTGGCTGGGTGGGTGTCAAACTCTTTGCTTACCATCATACCTGCGTCCCCTTTCTTTCCCAGTGCTCACCAATTATTTACTACTCAAGAGTTTACACTTCCCTCCTTATCAAGGGGCCCATCTCTTCTGAACTCTCCTGCATGTCCAGACTTTAACTTTGAGAGAAAATGGTGGTCGGTGGCTTGTACAGGGTAATAAAAATGTATAAGCATTAGCTTTTTAACTCCTAACTCTTACATCTTAGTACAGTACTTAATAAAACATAGTGTCTACTTTTCTTATGTGCTTATAATACTTTTCTACTAGATAGAGATTACCAATTTTAAGAATACAATTTTCTATACTTTCATGCACTCTTTCCTCCTGTTTTGTGTATGTGGGTGTGCATATGAGAAGGTCATGGGTGTCAACTACCTCATCTGAGCAAACCAAAGCATCCTATCCCCAACTAGCAGTTTCTATCTCCTATTGGGGAGTTTTGCAGTTCTCCCAAGCCATTCAAGATATGTAATCCTTCTTCCATATCTTGCAATTCCATTCCTCTAATTCCAGATAAGCATTTGTTCTACTTCATGTTCCTCATATATTGCTGAGCACTTCACCCTTTCATGAAAAGTGAGCCCAGCCCCTTGTTTAGGAAACTAATTTTGTCTGCTTATACTCCAGATTTCTTTGGTGAGACTATTTATCACGCTCTGCAGTGGGCTGGCGCCCTGCCTGGGGTTTGTTTCCTGCCTTGAGTCCTGTGTTGGCTGAGGTTGGCTCCAGCAGACCCCTGTGACCCTCTAGTTAGGATATAGTGGGTTGGATAATTGATGGATGGATGGACTATTTATCAGAAGATTTTACTCTGCCCCTGTAAGATTTTTTGTTCATTTTCCTTCATGAACAGCACTCTAAACTATTTGAACTATACCATTTGGGACAGCTTTTTTCCTTAATTGAAAGAGCAATCCACTTTTTCAGAGATACTGATATTGACCACAGATTTGGAAGTACCATTTTTCATCCCCACTGCATTACACTTGGCTGCAAACTGCTCTACTGTCAAACTCTGATGATGCCAAAGGTACAACAGTATCTGTAAACCGCGATAGTGCCCAGGCTGTGCTCTCCATCTTTTGGTTGATTCTTTGTATCTTTCCCATGAAAAGCTGGAACAGAAGCACAGACACATCCTTAGTGGAGTCCAGTGCCCTCATTAACATGTCTTGAATTAATTCCAGATTTGTGAGCACAATTTTCATTCCACAAGTACAAGAATTGAGTGAGAAGTCAAGCTTGCCTAAAGAAGGGGCCTGAGTTGCCTCGATAGTTTGCATATTGTAATCTTTTTAGTTAGCCAATAAAAGGTGTCATTTTGCTTGATTTCTCACTACATTCATAATTGCTAACACGGTACAACACTCTAGTACAACAGAACAAAGTGACAACAGCAGGAGGAGCCCTAGAGGTCAATATTCTTGTAATACCGTTCACAAGATACCATAGGGTACACAATTATAAGCATTTTCCTACAGCACAAGGCACCTATACACAGGACTGGCTAACTCCTATGACTACTAAAATATCTGCAATAAAAAAAAAATTGTTTATTGTTCCACATCCAGGATAGAATTATCATTGTATCCCTGGAACCTAAGGTTCAACTACATTCTGAATGTGTACCATTGTGTTAGTTTTGAGTATCCTGGCCACTGCAAAACTTTATTAATCACTTTTGTACTAGGGTGTTGTACAGTGTTAGTCATTATGAATGTAGAGAAAAGTCAAACAAAATGACAACTTTTATTGGCTAACTAAAAAGATTACAATATGCAAGCTTTCAAGGCAACTCAGGCCTGTTGTTACTTTATCCAAAAAAAGGACCAGTACACTGCTTTAGGCAGTATTAATTGTATTTAGCGGTTATTAAAAGTTCTACTTCAACTGTCAATAATATTCTCAATTGATGTCCACTTTTCCTTTGTTGAGAACTGCCTTGGCCACATACTGTATACCTGTCTGGAGTTTTTAGTTTGCCAAAAACTCTTCAGAGTTGCTTGAAAGCCATTTTTCTTGACCTCCATTAAAATTCTTCCCCACATAGGCCTTTACTTCAGTCACCGTTTCAGCTTTGTTTTTTCTGCCTAATGGTATGTCTCAGTCATATCTGTATACACTCCTTCTAACATTAAACATGGGAACTCTTTGTTCAATGTGATCACTTCACCTACTGCTCATATCCAGTATTAAGTCTCAGGGTTACTGCTGTAGACCACCAATCATCTTTTTGCCACAGCACAATAATGCTAAGACCTGCTCAGTTTATTCATGGCATTGCATCTGTCCTGTTAAAAATGTTCTATAGTATAATTCTACTTTCCTCTTTATCTCTACAGGCTGATGAGAATGCAGTAGGATGTGCTTCTTTACATTACACCCTCTGTGACAAAGAATACAAAGCAGAAATACATTTTGGGCTTAAACATGACAAGCATTGCAGGTAGAGTTTGTGTAGAACACTTTGAAAATTATATTAAATTAACATTTCCCAAAATAAAATCTTGGTGGCAACTTTCTCTAATAAAATCAGTGATTTATTTGTATTACTATTTTTGTTCTTTACAGTATATTATTTGTGATATTAATAATATCACAATAGGCTGAAAATATATTTCCTAATGTTTAGAATCATCAAAGATTATAGAAAATTTGGTTACTGGTAAGGTTAATTATCTCTTTAAGTTTTTAATTATTTTTAGTTAACATTTTAATCATATAGCTTATCCAGAAATACATTTTGAAAATTTTGTGTTTGTGTAGGCTAACTGCTCACCGCCTGGCTTCAAAATCATTGATGAAAGGAATGGAAGATAAAGAGAGACTTGGAAGTGAGGGTGGGAATGAAAATATAAAAAAGAAAATTATAGAGATTAG
>NW_024385711.1:0-26152 GCF_016835505.1 Polypterus senegalus
CTGTCTGTGTTCAGGGCTGCCCCTAATAGATAGATAGATAGATAGATAAAAATAAGGCACTTTATAGATAGATAGATAGATGATAGATAGATAGATAGATAGATAGATAGATAGAAAAAGATAGATAGATAGATAGATAGATAAAAGATAAATAAATTGTCATCATCTAAATAATTCTTTTCTAAATTCACCATTGTTAAAACAAATAGAAACATCCAAATAGGCCACTAGCTTTAAAATGCCCCAAATACACAAAATAGTGCAAAACTACTTAAAAATCTCCCAAAGGGGGAATACGGTAAGAGTGATTCTCAATTTCTGGCTTGAAGGATAAAACCAAACAATGTTTTTGAATTTAAAATCGTTTATCAAATATCAAAGGAAGAAAAAAGGCAAAAACAAAGGCAATAATAGGCAACATGGATTGCATAGAAGGAACACAGGGTAACACACCAAATCCTCCAACCAGTACTCAGAATCCACAAACTGAAGCAATAAATACACAAAAAATCCCTTTTCCAACCTCAATGACACTCATTTGGGACTCTCTGTACTGTGAAATGCTGGATGGTGATCTGACAGTACTGATGTCACAATGAACCACCTCTTACAGTTCCATCCACAAAACACAAAGAGTACTTTATATTCTAATAACTTAAATATACAATGCATAAGCACTAAATAATATGGTAACATAACACTATTAACAAAAGCACTTCAAAACAAAAACACATGGAAAAATAATAATAAAAAAATGACAAAAAACAATAAAACAGAAAATAAACATAAGCCAGGCAACAAAACTTGGCCATTGTTAAGTTTCAGCCAGGGTTTATTTGCTGGCTTGTGTTTTATTTCTGTTTTATGTCACTTTTGTCAGTTTTGAATTATTATTTCTCATGTTATTTCTATTAATTGTATTATTACAGTTTGATTATGTACTATGTCTTTAAAAGTAGCTATTCCATGACTTTTGTGGGTAGGAACCTCAAAGGCAGGAACCATGTGATGTCTCAGCTGCTTTATAAGGTGGTCAGAAAGAGAACACAGCAGAGGAACACTGAGTTATGACTGGAGTGGATCCAAGTTTTGAATTTTATGTGGATTTTCTCCTGGTTTTTGAATTTGTTACTTCTATCTTGTTGGTTTATGACCTTGGACTAGTTGCCATGAACTGCTTTCTTAGGCAAATCCTCCTTATGAGTATATTTTGTTTTTGCACTCTATTTTTCTTAATAAACTCTCTTTTTATAAAGACTCATCATTTTGGTTTATCTATACAAACCGTGTTTTTCACAGTTTCTCCCCTCTTGAGGCACCTGTGGAATTTCGGAACTTTAAAATACATTTTGAACATCAAAGCAGGTTTCCCATTTTTGGGGCCTGCTTGGGATAAAGCCTGCAACTTAGTAGTTGGGGAGGCAAAGCTGGTTTGGGGTGAGGCTGTTTTGGGTAGCCAGTGGAGATCCTGGCCTGTTGTGGTGACATACAGTATTTGAAGGCCTCTCACCCTTTCATTATATTTGGAATTCTAAATTGTGACAGCTTTAACATAACAGTACAAAACGATTCTGGAAGAAAAGACTTTTGGCTGGCCCTGGAGGTGCTTGCTTCACTTTTCTGCCTATGTGGACAAGGTGAGTATATACCTATGGAAATTACTTTTTAATAAGCACAGAACAACACAATACTGGAAAAGGACCAAAAAGAGTTTTAACATTATAAAACAAAGGCACAAGAAAAGATAACAGTTATAATGAATATCAAAATGAAGGAGACTGGCAATTGTACTTTCACCAGGCCTCCTCCCATGGCTGGATCAGTGACAAGATGCCCACCATGCTATTAAGGCCACACCAACCATATGACATCATCTTTGACTCTAGGAAACAATGTGAGCTGAAAAGAAAAAGAAAGAAAGAAAGAAACAAACAAACAAAAGAAAGAAAGAAAGAAACTTCCTAAAACAGGTTTTAAAATGTAGAAACTTTCTATGTGTGGAAAGGTATTTGAGACTTTCAGTGCAGAGTGGGATAAAAAACAGCAAAGATAGAATATTTAAAATGTTCACATAGTCAAAAGCAGATTGGTGCTGTACTTATGGATTATTGTCTCGCTAATCACCAAAACATTCTGAGCAGACCATAATAAATGTGACTCTATTTCTTTAATAGACTAAAATCTCCATTCAAAAAGTCCATCAATATATGATAAGAGTATGACAAAAATATTTTAAAGTTTCAGTAATGAATTCATAGACTACACAAAATTAGTGTTGTATTCCATCCAGGGTCTCATCTCTGTCAAATGTGTTTCTTTTTATTTAATCTGTTTGTTATCTTTTGAGACATTTTTTATATGATGTGTGATTAGCTCAGTTCTTGTTTTTGCTCCATGTTTAATTTATTCAATACTAGCCAACCGCTGTGTACCATCGCCAGCTAATTAACCAGTTTTAAATTTAAGCACAGGGGAAATTAACATTTGAAAATCAGTAAAATAAATCAGCGAAAACAACATTGCAACAATGCGAACAAACCAACACAAATTTCCAGGGGGGCGCCAGGCGGAGGGGTGGGCGGGGGGAGAGGAGAAACCCATTCCCCTCATCTATTCGTTTCGTCTATGCACTGTCTTCCCTTGCCCACCCCAACTTTTGCACTTTGGGGTTTTCATCTTTCCCCGTCCAGGCGCTTGACTCAAGACTTTTTATTTCCCTGCGGTTTTTGGGCCCCTTTCATACATAATCAACCAAGCACCACCACGGGGGTAGCGAGGTGGGGGGCGGGGTCAAAAAGGAGGGATCTAAAAAGCGTTTTTTTGGACAAATTCTGTTGTGCTAAAACAGTTTGGTTTTGGTTGCGGTGATGTTAAAAAAAAACTTTGGTTTTAAAAAAGGCCCCATTTGTTTTTCGATGTGGGAAGAAAAAATGCAACTCTGGGGAGGGGAACATACAATACAGCGTTTAGGGGCCCGCGATTCCATTGGAAAATTGTTTTACCCTGCCCGCGATTTACATCCGTGACAAACATGCCTCTTCAGATGTTTCGCGTCCCCCGTTCTCAAACATTCACCCGCCTGGTCTTTTTCCTCGGGAACGGAGGACAGAGAAGGTAGCTCCGAGGCGCTGACTTTTCAGCCTGTTTTGGGGAAGCAAAAACGGCAGAGGGGGCGGTTTTTAAAACGCCACTTCAGGGAACCCCTCCGGGAACAAACCAACACACCACGTCCGTGCGGTGCCCAGGGGGAGGGTGGGGAAAAGGGAAAGGAGAAGGGGGCCCCCCTCCATCCTGCTGCGTTTCCCCTCCAGTATGCCTGCCGGGGGCCCACCTCCAAACTCGTCCTCGAGTGTTGTTGTGTTTTTCAGCCAGATGCACTGTGACTCCCGTCTTTTCATTGCTCGGGGTTTGGCTTTTGGGATATAATCCCCCAAGAACCCGACCGGTGGTAGGGGGGTGGGAGGGGGTTTTCAAAATGGACATCCGAAGCCTTTTTTTTGGGGATCAAAATTTCTGTATTGCGGGAAAACAGTTTGTATGGTTACGCGTGACGCAAAGAAAAAAGTTTTTAAAGACTCCACTTTATTTGTTTTCCCCCAGTTGTAAGGGGAAAGAAAGGGTCCCCTGGGAACCCCCCGCAAAAAAATTTTCCCGCAAATGGCATTCCCGCAAGAAAACTTCAAAACAGTCAACCGGGGCGGGGTTTCTGTGAAGAAGCCCTTTTTGGGGTTTTTTCTGTGTCTTACTCACTGGGTGGTTGGCCTTGGGTTTCGGGTTTAAATGGCTTTTATTTTGGGGGTTCTTTTTAAAACCATTGTGGAATTTATAAATTAAGTTTTTAGGGCCTTTTAGGGGAAAAAAAGGTATTTTTTAATTATTAGAATTTTTTTATTTTCAATTAATTTAAGTTTTTACCCGCCTGGAAAACAGGTCTTAATAAAAAATTTTTTACACCAAATTAATTCCCTAAATTTTTTTTAAAAATAGGGGGCCTGCCCTTTTAACCCTTAACCCCAAACAACAAGAAGCCCCAATTTTTTTTTTCCCCAGTGCCAAACCTTTTCCCCGTCATACCAATCTTATCAAATCCCAATGCGTTGTACCCCTTTTCCCAACCACTCAGTGGGTGTTTCCCATAGTTTTTAAAATCCCGAACCCCAATTTTGATCCCCCTCCTGGATTCCAGGTTCATGAAAACCTTTTTTTCCACCCGGAAATACTTTTCTCCCCGGCTTGGAAAATTTAAAAATTTGGAAATACATCCTTAACCCCCTTTAGCTTTTTTGGCCCCCCCCAACCAAACAGGGTTATAAAAATAAAAAGGCCATGATCCTGTACGGGGATTTAGGGGGTGAGGGGCCCACGGTTTGGTACCCTTTTCCCACCTTCCCCCATAAAATTTTTAACCATTTTAAATAAGCTACCATACCAAGTTAAAAAACTAAAAAGGTTACACTCAATAACCTTTGAGTTCAATTTTATAACCTGGAAAATTGGGAAAAAAAAAAAAGCAAAAAACAAAGAGAAAAAAACTGAACAAACCCAAAAAAATAAAAAAAATAAAAAATTTTAAAATAAAAGATGAAAAAAAGCTAACGAGATAAAAAGAACCCCCAGGGGACCCAGGGCCCAAAAGCACTTTTTTGGCAAACCCCTCAAAAATTGAGTAGGATGCAAAATAAAAAACGTGTCTGGAAAAAAGGCTTTTAACAAAAAAAAAGATAAAAAAAAATTTTTTTAAAATTTAAAATAAAGACTGGGAAAAATCCAGAAATGTTCACCCAAAACCCCAGAAAACAACCCAAAAATATTTGATTCAAAAGCCTCGGGAAAATTTAATTAAAACAAAAAAAGAAAACAAAAAATTTTGGTCTTTTCCCTTATAGTTTTTTCCATTCCAGGTTTTTAAAAATTCCCGTGGGTTCCTTATTTTATGTTTTTCCAAAAATTTTTTTAAACCAAACAATCACTGAAGTTTTTTAAAGTGTTTCAAAGCATTTCCAAAAACCTTTATAAGCAGTTAAAGATTTAAGCTTATTTTGTTTGGAAATTTTTAAAAAATATGGCAGGCAAAAATATAAAAACCTAAAAAATCATTTTTCCCAGGACAAGTTTATACCTTTCAAAGGGGTTTTTAAAAAAAAGGCCCCCGGGTAAAAGAATTGATTTTAAAAGTTATTTAACAACATGAATTAAAATGACCATACAGATGTTTAAAAAATAAAAACATGTAGTAAAAAATCCCATAAAACAATTTTTTTCTATTTTAATGAAATTTACAAATTTATTTTTTTTTTTTAAACGGGAATATTATAGAAACTGTTTTAAAGGTTTAATTGGAATGTAATAAAATACAAAGAAACCTAAAAAAGGGCCTTTTAGACAAAAAGAACCCAAAGATGTCACTGCAAAAAAAAAGGTTTTAAAAAAAGCATGAAGAGAACTTGTATTTTAATACTTAATCCATTCAAAATTTTGCAGAAAAGTAAATGTGTGAAACCGGATCATTTAAAAAAGTTTCCCATAAATAAAGTCTTTTTATAATATAAACCCATTTTTTATATTTGCCTGAAAAATTTAAATAAAGTGAGAAATTTTCCCGATTTTTTTGGGGCCCTTTAAGACCCAAGAAAAAAGTATTGAAATTTTTGTTTTTTCACCCTTTTAAATTTGGATCAAACAGGCAAAAAAACCCGTTTATTGGGTGAGCAAACCTTAAAAAAAAATGAAAAAAAAAAAAAAAAAAAAAAAAAAAAAAAAAAAAAAAAAAAAAAAAAAAAAAAGGGGGGGGGGGGGGGGGGGGGGGGGGGGGGGGGGGGGGGGGGGGGGGGGGGGTTTTGCCCCAAAGGGGGAAACCCAAATTTTAAAAAATTTTAAATAAAAAAGTTTGGGTGGGGTTGGCCCCTATTTTAAACCTTCCATTTAAAAATTTTCGGGGTTTTTTTTTCCAGGGGGTTTAACTGGGTGGAATTTTGGGGGGGGCCAAAAAAAGCGGGGGGGGAAAAAAAAAAAAAAAGAATTTTCCCGGCCCCCAATGAAAATTTAAAATCTATTAAATTGCAATTTTAAAAACAGAAAAATTAATTCGAAAGAAAACTTTATCAAAGTGATGATATATGCCGACTTGGAATTTTAGTTCCCTTTTAAGAAGCAATGATAAATATTTGTATGACAAACTTTTTGAAAATTCAAAAAGTTTTAATTGGCTATTTTGCTAAATTCAGGTCAGAGAAATAACATAAGTTCACTCAAATGATAGCTATCTTTCACAGCCATCCACATATGAACAACAGTACAAGATCCCACATGCATTTCAGCACTATACTGAACAGCCACCTTTAAGGAAAAGGCTGCTATAATAAAAAAGCAAGTGAAATCATTAAAACTGAAAGCACAGAAAGGCAAATTCAAAAAGGTTAAAATGCTCAGAGCCTTCTAGTGGAAAGGTATTAGATTTCGTGGTGGATAAACAGACAGCACATGATAGTTTAATTTCAAAATAACTGAGAACCCTCGTTTTTATATTATTGTACTATTTAATCAACAAGTTTGGCAGATGTACAAGATGTGAGACGCTTTCTTTTAACAATCTCCACCCAAGAATGCCCATATATCTAGAGTGCCAAAAGTATTCTAGTTAGTAATGAATGTAGGACTAAAACTTAGTTATCACCAAGGTTTTCAGCTCCTGGTCAAATGTGGTTTTTTTTACTGTTCCATTTGAGTTTGTTATATGAATGGGTGATGCAGAGTACTTTTCCTGCATGTTTACTTGTGATTAATTCTAACCGCGACCAATCTGCCGTAATTGCCGTTTTGCACCCAGTGTTTTGCGGGATGAATCAAGAAAATCATATGTAATAAATCAGGAAAAAGCAGTTGAAAAATGACTGGAACTATAAAAACAAATGTGAAAGATGGCGTACCGATTGTATGGAACCTCGGAGGAGAGGAAGTGCCTGTTTTTCGCTGTGCATATTTAGGCTGCCGTGTTTCCGTACAGTATGCACAGTGCTTGGGTCCACCTCCTCTCGCTACTGGAGTTGTTATGATCTTTCCCATGTCCGTGGGTTTCTCCTAATTTTCTGACACAGTTTTGGTGCTTGCATAACACAATTGCCCCAAGGGGTGTAGCGAGGTTGGAAAGGTGGTATTGCCCTGTAGCATTTCCTACCCTGTGTTGTGGCTGAGAGCTCAGTCCTCCAATGATCCTGGTCTGGATAAACAGGTGAAATGGCATAATGCTTTAAAAAGGATCGTGTAGCAACTACTCAAATTTGTTAGATGGTCAGGTGATAAGAGCAACCTGAGGCCAAGTTGCTTATAAGGCTTATGCTACACTTTTTTAAGGGTAAAATCAGTCCCAGCCCACCGCATACAGCATCTCCCATGAGGGTGCGTCTGTGTAGCCGTCGCGCTGTTCAAGGTGCACCGCATTGTAAGGTGATCTGAGAATAGTCAGACGGCAGGTTAGTACACTGCCGAAGGACGCTAAATTTCAGACCGCATTGGAAAGTAAGTCATATAACAAACAGAGACACAACCACAAAACCTAAAGAAATTACTTGTTCAAGAAGGTAGTCTGCTCTCATTGATCGTCTTCCTTTGACGAGTCAAACGAAAACTCAAGATCCACGTCAATTTTAAAAAACCTGTTTCCCTAAAAACAGAAGTAATAAACAGAAGAAAAGTTTTTTTAAAAATGCACGGAAAAACCAACCCCAAACTAAAGGGGCCAGGCGGGGAGGGGGGAAAAGGGGAAGGGGGGAGAGGGGGCGCCCACTCGCCCCTCCATCATCGTCTGCGATTTCTGGTATGCACTGTTGCTCGTGTGCCCATCCCCAAATCGCCCCCAGTGTTGGTTTTGAAATCCAGATGCACTGTGACTCAAGGGTTTTCATTGTCCCGGGGGTTTTTTTTTTTATTAAAACCCCCAAAACCCCCCCGGGAAAGTGGAGGGGGGGGAAAGGGGGGTAAAAATTCGGAGCATCTAAGAAGGCCCCTTTGGGGTCCCAAGTGATTGTTTAAAAAGTTTTTTGGGCCCCTTTTTAAAGGGGAACCCGGGGTTTTTTTGGCTGTTTCTTTAGTTACACTGTAGGGAAGAAAAAATGCCTTGGAAAACAACCAATCAGGTTTTCGGCCCAAAAGCACAATTGCCTTTTTTTCCCGCTCAGCGTTTCCCGGACAAAAGTTCTTGATGCCGTGCTCCCCGCCCCGGGATTTCCCCCCCGGTTTGGGGCCTTTGTGGGCCCTCGGGCCCGGGTCCCTGCCAGGGGTTATTTGAGGGCCCCCCATTTGGGGAAGGGGTAGGGTAATAAAAAGGCCCGGCTTTTGGTTTTAAAAAAGTTCCTTAAAGGGTTTTACAAACGGCAAAAAAACCCAATTCCCCCCGGTGGGGGGGGGTGGGCCCGGGGGGGGGCGCCCCCCTTCCCCCCATTATTTTATTTTTTTTCAAGCCTTCCCCCATTCCCCACCCCAAATTTTCATCCAAACGTTGTCACCCCTTTCCACCAGTGCGCTGGGTTTAGTCTTTTATTCCTTGGTTTTGGCGCCTTTTTATTTAAAAACAACCAAAAACCCCCACCGGTGGTAGCAGGTGGGAGGGGGGTTTACGGGGGAGCACCCAAGAAGCGATGTTTGTGTGATAAAATTGCATGTAGCAAAACAGTTTGCAGGTGCCGTGGGCGTCGAACAAAACTCGTTTTTAAAGACTGCTCCCCATTGTGTTTTAACCCAGTTGGGAATTTTTGGATCCCAGGGGATCCCCCAAAAAATTTTTAACGCTGCATTGGAAACTCCCTATGAACAGTAAACGGGGCCGACTGCATGTGACCCCCGAAAAGGGGCAAAAAAGGGCCGGTTTTCTGTGTCGCCTCCAGCTTGGGCGGGCTCTGTGAGTTTGGATATTGAATGGTCTTGGGGTTGGTCCCCCCGCGGATAGGTGTCTCATTGTCCGGGGTTTTGTGAATCCCGCCCCCCCCCGGGGGTTTTCCCATTTGTCTTGCCTTAGTGAATTATATATATAATGGTATTTTTAATTATTTAGACTTTTTGTGTATGTTCATATTATATTTAATTTTTCTGGGCCCCCAGGGAAAAAACAGGTATATAATAAATGAAATTTCACTATCTGCAAATTAATTCCGCAGAATCTCTTTTTCCCCTTTTGGACAGATGGGGGGGGTGTTTTTCCTTAAACCCCTCAGACCAGATCCCAGACACCGATAAAAGTCCCTAATTTTTTTTTTAAAATAATAATGCACAAAGCACCCCCCCCTTACTATACCTAAAAATCAATGATCAACCCAAGCGTTGTCACCCTTTCTCCCAACTCAGCTAGCTTTGGGGGTTTCCCAGTTCTTTTTAAATCCCCCACTGAAGTGCTTCTGATCCCCCAGTCCATGTGATTCCAGGTCAGGTGAAACTCCTCTTCTCAGCCGATACTTTATCTCTTCCGCCTTGTGACTGCAGGAAGTACCTGGGCATATGGAACACGAGTCCTTGAACTCCTGCAGGCCTCTGGGGACCCACGTATCAGCAGGGCTGTGATGGAAACTCCAAACCATATCTCTGCTGGATTGGCCATCCCTCCTACCTCATGAGGGCTCCACAATCTAACTAAGGTCAGGTCTGCGACACCACCCTAAAAGGCTGAAACAATACTCATGAGGTTTTTAAAATCTACTAAAATATTGATTAACTATTATAAAGATTATATAGAAAGAATTAAACATTACAAAATTAAATCAAATGAAGAAATAGCAAACCGGAATCAATTTACCAATAATCAAACCTAAATTCAGACAAATATTTCCAAAAGTTTTCAAAATAAAGCATGCACTTTGGCTAATGGTTTGCTCTGATCCTGATATGAAACTGCTTAGGACGTCCTTTGCGTTCAATTGGAATTCCATTAGTTTACCCCTCTATTGCTGGAAGTTTATCATGATAAAGGGCAGTGGATAAACTTTCAACAACAGTGTACTGAAGAAGTAGCAATATGAAAATCAAAAAGATTAAAAATATTTCCTCCATTAATGGAAAGTAGACTAAATATTTTCTCTAGTTGGAACCCGAAAACTTGACTTTGAGTCAGCAAAAAACTTCGAAACATTTTTAATTAAAAGAATTTAGATAAATAATGACGCCTAAGGGCTTTTCCTCATAGCCTTCTTTGTAATAATCTCCAGCCCTCTGATGGGGAATGTAAGAGGTTCCTATTCACGATTCCATTTAAAACAACATGCACTGATGTCAAATTCTAATGAAAGTGTTTCACCAAGCACTCCTAACACAAACACGTGATAAGTTAGTTGATAAGATTTTTAGCTTGACTTGCTTGTTCAAATTTGATATTCCACTGGCGAGAAAGGTTACAGAGATCGGAAGCTCAGAACTCTATTTTCCATGATCAGAAAGCCTAGTATCCAGAATTACAATTACCATGGGTGTGTAGATTTATAGGCCTTGGGATAACAGATTGAATCATATGATGTTAGACAAATGATATTATCAATGACATACTGCTGCTTTTAAATTGAAATAGAGATAATGATATAAAAAATCCTCTAAGCCTGATTTAATAATCTGTTCTTTCTATTTAATTGCAAATTTAAAATATATACATTCTCTTAATAAAAAAAACTCGAACAGTGTTTAGGCAGTTAAAATTACTAGTTGGGAAAGTGGAAACAGAAAATAATAAAGTACACACACCAGATTCAGTTCAAGTGGCCTGGCCCTTGAAGTTGGCATCATTCTCACCTCTTCTTCCATATTTAAGGTCAGTCTTATTGTACACACTGACCTGACAACTTCATTGCATTTCTTCACGCAGTATGGATCCAAACATAAGTGCTTGGTTCGTGAATCCCTGAAAATCAAGAGCAATGGTATTTAATCGTATTTCCCTTTAGGTTTAAAGTAACAACTAGTTTATTTGTACAAATGCATCTTTTCTTTGCCTTAATCAGACTCTACAAAGGGGCTGCTTGGGTGTTAATCTATACTAATAAACCAGTCTTTATACTCCTTACTTCTTTTACACCACTTGCTACTCCTGCCAGATGATCTCGACTCCCTGTAGGTGAGCCATTTGGCAGAAGCTTATTCTGAAGCTTAGGTCTCAAGTGGTGCAGGTTCATTTCGAATTTTAGCATAAGGGCTACTGGAAGCCAATGAATTCTGCACATAAGATCTTGAGTTGGATTAGGCTCCATGAGGTGTTTCAGAGTGGAATCGCTCTATAGAGGCACATTGAGAACAAGGAAAACTCCAAAGTATTCAAAGGCATTGGCACATGAGGGCAAAACATTGATCACCAATGTTGCTGGATTTCCAGAGACCCCGAGAACTAAAAATGACGTGGAAAAGTATGATAATTATTCAAGGTAACTAAGTGTGAAATGTTTAGTGCCTGCAGTTTGTACATCCCAGATAAAAAGTCGCTGTTTTTGATGGATAACTAATGCTGAATGAAACCCTTTCTTCACAGTGCTGACCGGAGTGCTTGCCACAGCATCCTCATGGCCTGTTGAAGGTTATATAATTACTTAGATACAGTTTAATAATGCAAAGCTAATTCCCTCATGTGTTCCGGGTTATTAATATGGATAATGATCCCGTCAGAATTTTTAGCATAGACAATCCGCTGAGATTGGCAGTCTCCCTCCAGCCGTTCAAGGTTGATTGAAGCTAAATATAAGGCTCCCGATATTTAGACGCATCTCCTTGGTTTGGGTATAGAAAATATGCAGCCAGTTAGCTTACTTTTTAAATTTCCCCTTTTTTAGCAAAGGACGCTTGGAAGCGATCGGTATCCCCAAAGTTAAAAAATAAACGTTTTAATCACACTTTCAATTCAAAAAAGGGGGGCCCCTTTTTTTCCCAACCCCCAAATTTGGGAAAATTTTTGGGGGTTTTCCGTTATCTGATTTAGTCAGATAAAAGCCCCAAAAGGTTCTGAACATAAAATATGAAGGGGTTTATTAGTTCTAAATTTGTTTGGGTAAGGGGGAATAAGGGCTTATTACCATTTTAAACCTTTTTTTTTAAAAAATTGGTGGTGCGGGTTTTTTTCCCTTTTAAAACCCATTTGGGTTTTTTTGGGTTTTTCCCAGAACCCCCGGTTGGTTGGGTTTTTATTTGGAAAATGAATGACTTTTTTTTAAAAAGGAAATTTAAAAAAAGGGTTGAAAATTTTTTCCGGGACCCCTTTTTAGGGGGTTTTTTATTGGTGGCCAGTGTTCCCCGGACAGTTGGTTTCCGTGGGCCCCCCCCCGGGGAGTTTGATTTGTTTTGGGGGGGTTTTCCCTTTTTTGGGGCAACGAAAATTGGGGCCCCCTTAAAATTGCCCCAAAAGGGGGTTTTTTTTTTAGGGGTTTCCCTCCCCAAAATTTGTTCCCACCTTGTTTTTGGGGCTAAAAAAGGGCCCCCCCTTATTGGTTGGGAAAAACTTAAAAAAATAAAAAAAATTTTAAAATGGACCCAGGGGGCCCCCCCAAAAACCCTTTTTTGTGGTAGGGGTTTCCATAAAAGGGCCCCCCATTTCCCGGGGGGGGTTTCCTTCCGGGGATACCCGGGTCTGGTGTTTTATTTTTTTTTCCAGTTTGGTTTTTTTTTTTGCCCCTTTGGGGTTTCTTTTTAAAATTTAAATGTTGTTTAGATCTTTTTTGTTTTTTTTCCCTTTTTTTTGGGGGTTTGACCTTTTTGATAAATTTTAAAATATAAATGTTATTTTTGATTAGATTTTTTTAAAAAAAAACCCCCCCAAACCACCCCCCAAAAAACAGCCTGCCCCCGGGGGTTCTTTGGAGGGAAGGAAAAAATAAAAATTTTTAAGGTAAATCTGAAGGAATAGTAGGGCGGGGTTTGACTTTAAAGGGAACTGAAAAAATAAGAAAAAGGTGTAAAAAAAAACCCCAAAACCACAAAAAAAAAATTTTCAAAAGGAGTTTTACCAAACTTTTTTGCCAAAAAGGTTCCTAAAACACCTCCCTTTAACCAAAACCCCAATTTAAAAAGGGCCCCCCAACCTTAAAAAATTTTTGGCCCAAAAATACCCTGGTAACCAAAGGTGCCTCAAAATCCCCAAAAAAAAAATAAAAAAAAAATTTAAAACACTTCCGGGCACCCTCGGGTTCCCTTTTACTTCAGGGGGTTTTTCCCCTTAACCCTTTTTTTTTTCCCTTGAAAAAGGCAAGAGGACAGTTTTATTTTAATAAATTTAAATTTTTCTGAAAACTTTTTCTTTTTTTGGGGCCCCTGGGGGGAAAGAAGAAAATGGAAAATTTATACATTTAAATTAAATCTACAGCCCATTAAAGTGTTTGGGGGGAAGGGCCAAATTTTCTTACCCACTTTTATGGGGACTCTTTTTAAATATAACTATATTTATTTTTAGATGTTCTTCAGACCTTTTAAGGGTAAAGTGTAGAATAAGTTCCCTAAAAGAAGATAGTCAAGGTCATTTCCAAGTAAAACATAAATCGGAACCAGTTTTAAAAAGTAAAAAAATAAAACCCTGAGCTAGAAGGTCCTTGGGAGAAGATAAAGTCAAAAAACTAACCACCCCGGAAAAAGGGCACCCAATCCGTCATCCCTGGCCGCCCCAAATATAAAGCCCCAGTATTTTGTGTGATTTAAAAACGTTATTTTTTTTTCAAATAAAAAGAAACCCCTCCCTTTGAATGAAGGAAACCCCCCCCGGGTAGGATAAGGAGAGTCCCTTTGGGTTTGGGCTGATAAGCACTTGGTAAACACGAAAACAGCTTTGGAGTATCAAAAATCCCCCTACCAGAAAAAACACCAATTTCCATTCTACACGTAGACACCCACAAAAAAGACTAGCACTGAAGATATGATTAACGAAGGGATCCCCAAGTGCAATAAAAAAAAAAAAGTTAAAAGTTTTCATCGTTCTTTTTAGAAAGAATATCGCCCGATATAATATAACACTTTTAAACCTCCTAATCCCAAATTTACAGCGGGTTTAGCAGCATCCGGGATGGGAAGGGAACTTTTCCTGGGCGATCACACTAATTATCACAAGCCAGCTCTGATTTGGGGGACACTCACACACACACACACCTCTGCTATTCATGAGGTGAATTTAAACTATGATTAATATCTGGACAAATTTTAGGGGGAATGGAGCACCCATACAAACACCACGGCCCGAACAACATGAGGTTCCCGTCGCTGTTTGAACCCATTACTGTATAATGTAATTTTGATGGGCTCCCGCACTTTTTTCTGCCTGTATTAATAGCCATCCATCCATCCAATCCAACCACTATATCCCAATACAGGGGCAAGGGGGCCTGACAATCCCACCAACTTAGGGAACAAGGAGAAAAAAAAACCAGTAGCAGCTTTTTAATATCACATACAAAATATTTAAATTAGAACTTTTTTCAAAAAATTTTAAATTTTAAAATTGTATTTTGATAAATTACAACATAACTACATTAAGTTTTGAAACAAGAGGGGCTTGACCCTTACCAATCCAAGATTTCATCCAGTGTATTTAAAAGTTGTCAGGTTTCAACTTCAACCCGGCCGGGTTTGCTCCCGATCCGTTTACCAACTTCAGAAGAAAGGTCCTGCCTCTGTCTTAAATATAGTGGAATTGGCCCTTCAGTTTACATCTAATGTGAATTCTTATCTTCCAAAGGGAAAGGGGCACCTGGTAGGCCCACGAAAAAAATTTTTTCCTTTCCGGGCCCCTTATTTGGTGAAGTAGCCCAGTTATTTTTTCCCCTTCCTTTTTGGGTTTTTCCCCAAAACTGTTCCTTGAGGTTCAAAAAATACAACATTCAAAATAAAATTTCCCAAAAATTAGAGATTTTGGAACAGCAACTACGACGCCTCGTTTGCACCCAAATTCTTAAAACCCCTGGAAATTTTTTAAACCCAATCTTGGGGTGTTGAAGGCCCAGTGGAAAGGAAAAATTCCAAAAGCCAGGTGCTTCACGGGCAGTACTCAGGTCAATTGGCCGGATACAGGTTGTTAAGCCTTTGTGTTGCTTTGAATCATTTCCTTTAGTCATTGAGGGGGTTTCCAAGGTCCTGGGAAATTAATTTGGGTAGGGAATTTCCGTTCCCCCATTCCAAGCTTAGTTTAACCCCAAAATAAGGTAACCCCTCAGGGTTCCCACCTGGAATATCTGTAATGCAACTTTGATGCCATTTTAAAGTGTTGAAAAATTTTGCAATGAGAAAGAACTTTGTACATAACTAGGCCCTTTAAACTTTCCCAGTGTTTGTATTTTTTATAAAACATTCTTTTATAAAAAAAACAAAACCTAGAAATGTGGTTTAAAGGAAGGTTTCTGGTTTTCAATTGACCGGTAGAATAAAAGTATCACCAGATTTTTTCCCTTTTTATTTGGGCTCCACTCCATTTGCCGGGTTTGGTTGGACTCACTTCTCTTCCATTATTCCAAAAAGTTTAGTGGCCCGGCCTTAACTTAACTCCAATTTTTGACTTTTTTGCATGGTTTTGTGACCACAACTGTGTTTTCCCGTAGGGATTCCCCTACAAAAGGGCCGGGGAAAATAAATGTACCTTTGTAAAAAAACCCTTTTAAATGTCCCAAAATTTAACTACCCATTATAAAAAGGGGAAAAACCTCAAACGACCGGGTTTATCCATCTAAAAAATACAAAGGGGCCCAAACTTTCAATATAATTTTTTTTTTTTTTTAAGGAAGTGCCAAAATCCCAAGGAAAAGCGCCATTAAATTAAAAATTTGGAAAAGATTAAGATTAAAGGTGGTTTGGAAAAAAAAAAAAAAAAAAAAAAAAAGGCAAAAAATTAATTTTTCCAAAACCCCAACCACCCCTTTTTCCGTTTCCCAACCCCCTTAAAGGGACTGGGCCCAAAATTTTAAAAAAAGGGGTAAAAAAAAAATTTTAAAGGGTCCAAATTAAAAAATCCTTTTTGGTGGGGAAGCCCCAAGGAGGGGGGTTTTCCCCCCCCAGGGCGCCCCATAGACGGAAAGGGCATTGCCAATAGGTAGGGACTTTAATCTGATTTCCCCCCCAATTTTCAAAGAAGTCTAGGGAAAAGCAGGCAGGACGTAAATTAACCAAAAATTTCCCCCGGCTCCAAAGGTTTGAATTGGGCCTGCAGGTCATTTACGTAAAGGGCGTTTTTACGAAACAACGATGAATGGAACCCTTTTGCCAGCGAGGGGAAAACCCGGGGTTAACTTGCAAATCTGCAAATACGGTGATTGGAAAAAAAAATGTAAAAATTGAGAAAACATTTAACATAAATTCCACTTCCCTCGGTCCCGGGAAATTATAAAGGGTAAAACCATCTAATAATCTTTATATAAGAATAACTTTCTTAAATTTAAGAAGGAGGTAAAACAACAAGGGAAATTCCAGAAAAAGGAATGGCTAAATGGGGTACTACCCATCTTTTTTAAATCCGGTTAATGATGAAAATAAGGTTAGGAAATCCCTTTGTATTAAAATTTTCTTCAGCACAAGGCTGAAAAGCTTCATGTATCCATATATTGCTAAAAATAACAAATTAATCACAACTTAATCCACAAAGAACCTTTTTTAACAGATTCCCGGAATCCATCATTGAGAAAATAAGAAAAAAAATTTTAAATTGGGAAAAAAGCGGTTCCCTACTCTGATCATAATTACTATGAGCACCTTTAAGAGGCAGGGTTTTTTTTTCCAGAAAAAGAGCAAAAAAGATTTCATTACAGAAGCGGGCTTTGTTGTTTCAGGACATTTGGGCTTCTGGCGTTTGTTTCATCCCCTAATTCAAATGTTCAAGATACAGTTTAGCCCCATGCAAATAATTTTGCTAATTTACTAAATTAAAAGTAACTGCCCAAACCTTTTGTCTGATTTGAAGGAATGCCCAAAAAAGGGAAATTTGGGATTATTTTTAAAGAACAAACCATTGAAATTACTTAGTAATTAAAAATTTATTTTAAGTCGCCAATTCCAAGGATGATATTTTTTTTTTGAAAAGAGAAAAACTTTTTTTTTTCCCTTTTTATTTTTATTCATTATGCAATGCCCTCGCCAAAATTTGGCTTAAAGTAATAGGCCAAAACCCCCAAGGGAAAAAAACACGATGGTGGTGATCAAAAACAAAATGGCTTTGAACCATTATAATGTGAAAAAAAATAAACAAGACTTAAATCACAACACACAAAGAATCCTTAAGTTACAGACCCGGCCCCCTAGATATCAGAAAAAAAATTATTTAGAAAAAAAAATTAACAAAATGACATTTGGAAATTACTATTCGCAGTAAAAGGAAATCTTATGTATGGTACCCTGGAAGAGGTCATTTGGGGTCCCCTGGGGGAAACAGGAGCTTAAAGGGGCTAGTTATCTATAAAAAGTCACAGGCGATTGACTGTCTAGTTACAGAGAAAGCAGCAGGGGCGGTTGGCATCGGCCCGGGGGTCCTCCCATTCACAGTTGTCTACAGCATTTGCCAGCCACGCCCCCAAATAACTTTTAGTCAGCTTTTTTGTAGTAAAAGAAGAACCCCCTGACCCTAGAATGGCTCAGATGTGACACTAAAAGGTTCAATTTGTCTAGAATAGGAAAAGTTTTGGGCCCAAGGCATCACTGGAGGAAACAAGGCCGGGGGAAAAAATGTGCATGAATCAAGGAGAAAAGGACTTTGCGTTTTGGGCAAGTCAGCAATTTCCCGGGGGGAAACAATAAGTGATTATTTAAAAAAAAAAAAGACCCAAAAACCCCTTTTTTTTCCCTTTTTGTATTTTGTGTTTTACTTTTGGGGGCAAATTAAAGGTGTTTTAAAAATTCTAAAACATATTATTTTGAATTTTAAGGCTTTCAGTTTTTTGGTAGCACAGGGGGGACTTTCCATTCGTCGAAAACCCCCTTATAGTGAATTTCATCCTTTGGTGTTTCCGTTTCCAGGATGGCACAATGTTTTTTTTTCAAGCAGTGTAGCAGGCAGGTTAATCAAAAGGGAAACAACAGAGAAAACCTGGAGGACAAGTTACAGCAGAACAATATGATTTAAGTGTGGGGGGGAAGGGGGATATCATTTCCCATCGGCTGTAAAGCCACAGAGGAAGGAACCCGAACAGGCTAATGAACTGAACCGTTCTGGGGGCGATGCAGCTTCTGCCCAAATTTCCACTCGGACCCTGGAGCCCACCACCATCAGTTACCGGGCCAGGCGGTGAAGATAAACCGAACAGGGGATGGGTAAAAAGGGTAAAGTGTTTTTAAAAAATCTTTTAAAAATGATATGAGTGTCTTAAAGAAAAAATAAATAAATAACAATAAAAAAAATGAACTTGGAGGTTAAAAACACAATAGAAAAAAAAATCCTTTTAAAAAAACAAGGTTAAAAAAAATGGCTGGAGGCAACTTTTTTTAAACTAAAGCCAGGTCGTTTTTCCACTGGGGCTTGCTTTCCCCCGGCCCCAACAGGGTGCCCACCAACACATGCAGCTTCTTCATTTCTGGGCCAGTAGCCCCCAAACCCCGCTTGCGGGTGCCCGGAGAGATTGGTTCCTTCCCCCGCCGGGGCCCCTGGGGCTCAACACACCCCCAAAACCTCCCACTCCCTTCCTTGGGATGACCCCCGGGGGTCACTCCCGCTCTCAAAATTGCTCCCGGGTGACCGGGAGGGAAGCTTCCCCCACCATCTGATTTAACCTTCATGAAGCCCGCCTCACCCCCAGCACTGGGTTTCCCTTCCTGCCCCATTTTCCATTAATTCTGTTCCTGTTTTTTTTTTTTTTTTTTCCTTCCCCTTTTTTTTTCTTTTTTCTCCCCAACCCAAAACTTTCCCTTTTCATTATATTGTTGCTCCAGGGTAGAACAACAAGGATGTGGATGACTTCCCCCCTGTGCATGCAAGACTGTCTGCATCACAATTACCCAGGAAAGCCCGGACACTACCCCCATTCTCCGAAAAGGGGTTATTCATTTAAAAAATGGCCTTTGATCGAGCTGTGGGCCGCCTATCCCCCCCGTTCTTCAACTGGTTTGATTCATTCTTGCGTTCAGCCCTTCCCCCCAAAACTGTTTGCTTTATTTGGGGAAATTTGGGAAATTTTCCAAAAACACAATTTCCCTCTCTACCCTGCACCGGCTCCCCCACAATGACTTTCATCTGTGTTCATCAGTCCCAAATTCCTGGGCGACATCTCGCCGATCAAATGAGGGGGACCTGGGGAAAATGGGCAAATAAAGGGTGCAGGACTGGATGGAATCAGCCCCCGAGTGCTCAAAACATTTCCATCAGTGCCAGTCCTTCCTTTCTCTGAGTTTGCAGGTTTCCCATCTGTGGAAAAACATTCTGTGTGGTCCCTGGTCCCCCTTATTTCATACATCATGAAGACCATTGAGATGCTGGTCCTGAAAGAGCTGTGAACCCTGGTTTCAGACCATCTTATTCCTCTGCAGTTTGGTGTAGAGGATGATCTGATCTACTTGACATGCTCCACAAAGTCTAATCCCACTTGGACAATAGTCAGTATGATGTTCTTTGATTTTTCCAGTGCTTTTAACACCATTCAGACTCATTGACTGGAGAAAAGGTTCAAGGCTATGCATCTTGATGCCTCCACAGTATCCTGGATCATGGACTACCTGACCAATACACAGCAATTTGTTAGGTTCAGGGACTGTGTGTCAGAAATTGTGGTGTGTGTGATACTGAAGCACCTCAGGGAACTGCTCTGTCTCCCTTCCTGTTCATACTCTGAACAAGAGACTACCTGTGCAATACCAGTGTTTGCCATCTACAGAAATTCTCAGATTACTCCTCCATTAAATCCTGTGTTAATAATACAGAGATAAGTCAGAGTACAGGAGGCTTGTGGAGGATTTGTCTTATGGTGCAGGGAGAATCATCTGAAACTAAAGTAAGACAAAAGAGTTTGTATGGATTTCCAGCATGCCAAAGGGCCTCTGAGACCGAGACACAATTTAGGGGGAGGACATGGAAATGGTGTAGAGCTACAAGTACCTGGGAGCTCATATAAAGAGCAAAGTGACGTAGACTGACAGCAAAGTGGTGCTATACAAGAAGGGCCAGAGCAGACTGTACTTCCTGAGGAGTCTGATACCTTTTGATGCATGCAGCAAGCTGCTGAAAATGCTTTTAGCAGTCCAAGTTAGCCAACGTGTTGCTCTATGCTGTGGTCTCCTGGGGTAGCAGCTTGAGTTCAAAAGATGCTCAGTGTCTGAGCAAACATATCAGGAAAGCTTTCTCCATTACAGGACTAACCCTGGACACACTGGAAGCTGTTGTGGAAAAATGAGTGGTAGCAAAATTGGATGCCATAATAAAAAACCCCCTACATCCCCTCAGGAGGTGTTCTCTTGAGTGGAGCATTCCTCCACGGTGTGCTAAGAAGATCCTGTAGAGATGTTTTCTACCCAGTGCGATCAGCCAATTCAATGCTTCCTTCTGGCATCCCAGACTAGATGCTTATTAATTTAAAGTTCATTTTTGTCTTTCTGAACAATATACTTTAATTCAATCTTCTATTTATTTGTATGTATTTATTTTTAATTCATCTGCCTATCTACCTAATACAATCTGACTGATTGTATTATTTGCCCAGTGAGTGTATTTTTGTTTTTTTGATGTTTTTCCTGCTGTATGCATCTAAATTTAGGCTGGGTACTAATAAAGATTATCTAATCTAAAGTAATTGTCTTGCTCAGGGTATCACATTGACTCCCCCGATGTGTCTAAAACAGTCATCTCCAATGTTATCCTTAGGGACCCCCTGTGACGCCAGGTTTTTGCTCTAGTCAGCTTCACAATCAGGAATTCATTTAACCTCCTCTAACTGATCTCATTCTTTATTTAGTTGGTCTTATTTTTCTTCTCTTATTCTACATGTAGAAAACAGCATAGTTTGAGATTTACATTCATAAGAATTATAGAAATACTAGTAACCCAGCGTACCATACGCCCGCATAATCAAACAGTTTTGAATGATTTTTAAGCACAGGGAGAAAATCAACATTTGAAAAACCGGTAATGTAATAAATCAGCAAGAAAAGCAACATTGTAACAATGCGCGAGCGAACCAACACACAATCGTCAATGACTAGAAACTGGCGGACCGCCATCGGCTCATATGCCCACCTCCAACTCGTCACTTGAGTCGTTGTCGTCTTTGCACTGTCCAGATGAACCTGTGACTCACGTAGACTTTCTGTGTTCCTGCAGGAGCATCTAAGAAGATGCATGTTTGTCACGGATGCGAGTTGCTGTATGTAGCGTGTAAAACAGTTTGCTATGGAGCACGTGGTCGTGCGTCGTAACCGAAAACTCGGTTTTTAAAGACTGCTCACTTCATTGTGTTTTAACCTCAGTTGTAAAGGATTGTTTTAAGGATCCCATGAGATACGCCTCGCAAACCGTTTTACACGCTGCATATGGCGATTCACCTCCGGCATGGCTCCTTCCTACATGCGCCATAGGTGTCTTACTTGTTGGCGGCTTAGTGAATCCACGCCCCTTCCGGTGTGCTTTCCATGGTTGTCTTGCCTTAGTGAATTGTATATATAGATTTGTTACCTTTGTTTTAAGTTTTTAATTCTCATGTGTGTGTTTCATATTAATTCACCTATTTTCTGCTCCCTTAGTTGTATCCTAATGATGGTGGTTAATAGAAAGCAATTAGATACCAGGCAAACGACAGAATGGTGAAACTGGAAATTTCAAAACTGGGTTTCTTAAAATTTATTGCAAGCATTTATGTGTGTGTATATGAAGATAATTGAGTTAATTTTTTATCAGTGTCATCAATTATGTTCTAATTATTTAAGAGGTTATTTCCTAATAAACTCACAGCAGGTATGACACCAAAACAGCTTCAGCCTTTCAGCATTCAGTGTCATTTTCCCCCGTTAATGTTGACTAAAATGTGACTAAAATGAATGAGGACGACCATTAGAAAAGTCATAAAACAAGCAAGGAATTATAACCAGAAGATTACTAGAAAGATTATCAAACCCCAAAAAAGTAACCCATAGCTCATAGTAGAAAAGAAGAAAAGCAAAGTCAGAAACCAAGGGATCTTTAGAATGCATTTTTAAGAAAAGAATATGCATAAAGGTTTATTTGGAATCCTATAATCTCAGATAGTTATGGTTTCATCCTGCCAGTCTTTAAACTGTTGCACTCATGATGTATTTCATTAAACTTCTGGGAATTCACTCATGATATAAAAATGAGATGGCTACCACAATATAATACATCAGTGACTGGAAATAAACAAGGATTGGGAATGGAAACCTCTGGTCCAGAAGAAGAAAAACTAGAAATCAGTTGAGAAAAGTAATAAATAATACATTATGTAATAATAAAATATGGCATGTTGGTGCACTGGACCACATTAGATAGATAGATAGATAGATAGATGATAGATATGATAGATAGATAGATAGATAGATAGATAGATAGATGTGAAAGGCACTATATAATAGATGATAGATAGATAGATAGATGATAGATAATAGGATAGATAGATAGATAGATAGATAGATAGATAGATAGATAGATAGATAGATAGATAGATAATGATAGGAAATGAACTATGTAAGACATAGATAGATTTATTCCATAATCCATGGATGAGAGTGATTAGAATGATTAGCAAATCTAAATTGGGAATGTTGCAGTGAGTGTAGTATGCACTGTGATAGGGTGAGCTACATGCCAGTTGGTACTTGGATATTGATTAACATAATTTGTCTTTAAATTAGGAAAAGCAGGATCAAATTGATTAACAGATGTTAAAGGCAATAAACAAAGTAAATAGATAGAAGGAACCACTAGTTTGTGAAATAACTTTGTAAAAGCCAAATCTATTCTTAGGCATTTTATATATGTATACAGTGTCCGCACACATGGGGCAGTGACTAAATGTGTTTATGCTGGGCCAGCAGTTGGCAGTGCACACTAATGCTTTATCTCCTTCCTCCACAGATCTTCTGAAGGAAAACCAACCTGACCTCAATCAGCTCCTCCTCCAGCTCCACCACTGATGTCACTTCTGGTTTCACTACAGACCTCCCATCCGGGTGCACCACTGAAGGTCGCCTCTTCCTCCTCTCCTCTATCAAATTCACCCCTCTATTTTACCCTCAGTTCTAACAGACTACTCATTTTGTTCCCCAAACCTTTAAGATATCCTTGTTTTCTGTCTCATTACAACAGCTAAAATACAATGGTTTAAAACATACATACAGGTATTTACAACTAGCTAAAATACCCAGCGTTTACTGGGCAAAAATAAATGACAAAAACTGTGTTTTGGGAACTCAATATGGATAAACACAACCCATGATGAGTCAAAATGTAGGCTAAGACAAAAGGTGTAATACTGCAAAGACCATGCCAAATTAATTGTGAACAAATTCGACTTGATCTCAATCCTACTTTTGTAAAAAATTGATTGATTTGTATGGAATTATACAATAAAATTAATAAAAACAAAATTTAAAAGTTAATTGTGAACAAAACACTTTACTACATGTGGTCTTACATGAAATTCTGCTTTGGCAGCTCTGAGGATATCAGAAAAAAGGGTTACAACAGCTGTTAAAAAACGAAAAATGAATATATTTCAACCAAATTTACAGGGTATGTTCCAAAATATGTGTTATTTCTCAACATAATCGCCATCAACTTGATGCACTTCTTCAGCTGGCACCAGCTTTTTATACCCTCGTTGAATAAGCTCCGCCCCCACCTCAAAGCCACTTCTCCACTGTCTCCCTTCACCTCCTCATCGTTGGAAAAACGTTTCCCATCCAAGAATTCTTTCAGTTTGGTGAAAAGGTGAAAATCTGAAGGCGCAAGGTCCGGGGTGGGTGGTTGGGTAACAATATCCCATCCCAAAGGACTAAAGCAGGTCCTGAGTCACCAGCGGTATGGGGTCGCGTTGTGGTGAAGGAGGGACACACCACGTCAGCATTCCCTCCTTTTGTCTTTAATGTTTTTTCAATTTTTAGGGTCTCACAATATGTTTCAGCATTGATGGTGGTCCCTTTGGCCATAAAACCACCAACAAAACCCTTTTCTGTCCCAAAGACAGATGCCATAATCTTCTGCTCTGAAAACTGAACTTTGAATTTTTTTGGCTGATGGGGAATGGGTATGGGGCCATTGTTGGGACTGCCTTTTGACTCAGGAGATAGTGACATACCCAAGTTTCGTCTCCAGTCACAATACAGTCAAAGGCATCTCACCATCGATTTCATAATGCTGAAGAAATTCACGTGCAGCCAAACGCGATTTGGTGATGTTCTGAGTGAACAATTTTTTGGGACCCATCTTGCACTCAGCTTCCTGTAATCAAGTTTTTCTGAGAAATTTCACCCATGAGACTTTGTGAGATGTGTGGGAACATTTCATGAAGGGTGTCAATCGTCACCTGACGATCACTGCAATTTTTCATCAACTTGCTGCAGAAGCTCTTCTGAACGAAAGGCCTCCACTCCTTTCTTGCCATGAGTGTCAGTGCGACCTTCTTTGAATGACCTAACCCACCTGTAAACAATGCTGACGTGACATTACCTCAGGTCCATAAGTTTGCACAAGCTGGCATGGATCCGCTGCGGATTCGCGCAAAAGTGAGGAACTTGATGACCGAATCTCCCACATCAGTGGTAGGTGGAGCAAACGGCCTCAGCAGAGGTTGCGAACTCGCTTGCTGTGATGACATTTCACAACTGACTGACGGTCCCAGGCTTATTTTGACCGTTAGGACCCCTACACGCAGGTATGACAACCTTGAAAAAAATTCCCTGCACCCTCCAGGGCACTTGAACCTTTTTTCTGGATATCCCTCGTATAAAACTTTGTGAATGCTGATGATGATATGTTTGCCCCAATGTACTCATGCTGCCTAATGGGCATTGTAGTCCACATGTCAGAGCTGTTTTTTTGAGGCAACCCCCTTCCATTATAACCACACTTCCCAATTCCACATATTGCCTATATTTAGGCTGGATCAAAGGCAAGGTACATGCAAAATTTTCTGAAAATAGGTTGAGCCATTTGTGTGTGATTAGCAAACAAGCAAACAGACAAACAAGCAAACATCCATCCATCCATCCATTTTCTAACCTGCTGAATCCGAATACAGGGTCACGGGGGTCTGCTGGAGCCAATCCCAGCCAACACAGGGCAGCAGGCAGGAACCAATCCTGGGCAGGGTGCCAACCCACCCAGAACAAGCAAACATCCAAATGGAAATAGTTTATAATTTTATTGATATAGATTGGAGTATAGGCTGATTAAACAGTCAGAAAGAGTAAATTCCTTTCTATCTATCTATCTATCTACATTTTGTATAGTGCCTTTCCTATCTACCATCTGTCTATTTATTTTTTGTATAGGGAGTTATCTATCTATCTATCTATCTATCTATCTATCTACACCATGGGATCACTTACCTATCACTTTCAAAATCTATGTTAAAATTAAAAGTCCTCTTTTCTTTTTTCAAATCAACCCCAGGCATGAGAGAGGCTATGCCAACAGAGTAAAACTTTCTTGGTGTAAAAAATGACCATTTATGTACTTATTTACAAAGTAGAATATGTCTGCTCTTTTGGTCTGAATTGCAAAGGTGTGTGCCCTTCATTTCTCTCAATCTCTAGACAGGTTATTTGCTGGTTCAGATTAGAATCCAAAAGGCAGGAGGCATGGCATTTGAATACCAAAAATCTAAAGCATGTTGGCAGAAGGGCAGGGAAGGCCGATGAGTGCTGACAGGAATGTTTAGGATCAAAACTGCAGTCATACATCAATCAGTCACAAAAGGTCACAAGTGTAATAAAATGGAGGTGCCATGACAGGTTTCCGTCACCTTCCTTTGGAAACCACATAGCAAATGGAAATACTGAATTTGCATGTGTGTGTTGTATATACTGTGTACATACAGTAAATATATATAATATATATCATAAAATCATACATATGAAACATGAGTATGATATATGCAGTAAATGCTCCTACTTTCACTATTATATACAAACACCCAAAAATTCAAAACTTTAGCCAAGACAACTCTTGAGTGTCACATGGAGAGCTGAAGCCACTGTATTTGCTCTGTGTGTAATAGTTAACTAGTCACATCAAAGAGATTAA
>NW_024385712.1:0-6304 GCF_016835505.1 Polypterus senegalus
AAAAAATCCCAAACCCCCAAATCTGTAAATGTTGGCAACAGATAGTCCATAATGTGGATCAGATCCAATATATGACCTCCAGAGTGGTTGGGAAAATCAACATGTTGTGTCAAGTAAAAAAAAATCCAGTAAGGATAGGAATTCATATCTCAGTTTACATGTGGGGATATCAATATGGATGTTGAAATCACCAACAAGAAGGATTCTCTGGGAAAAGGTAAGAGCTTAGGTGGGTTAATAGTTCAGTCAGATCAGATCAGAAGGATGTATTGTATTTTGGAGGACGATAAAGAACAATGAGTAAGACATGACCTAGTTTCGTTATTAGTTTAAGAGCTAGACACTCGAAAGACAATGGACAGTCAATTAGGATTCTTTTGATGTTTAACTCCACTCTGACAATTACTGCAAGTCCTCCGCCTTGTCTTGAGCTACAAGGCACTGTGAGGAAAGTGTAACCAAGTAGTGTTGCTCGCGAGTAGAGATATAAATTTAATTTAGTTTTTGCCAAGTCTCTGTTAAGCACAGCATATCAAGTTTAATGTCAATGATGAATTCTGATAGCACCAATGCTTTGCCATTAAGAGATCTCGAACTAAACAGTGCAATATTAGTTGATGAGACTTCTTTTTGCACAGAGCCATGACCGGAGTTCATTTTCACATATTGTAAATTTGGCACACTGACACTTCTATTTCCAGGACAATGAGTAGGATGGCGTATACCTGAGAAAATGCTGCCAGTGATCTTTTGATTCGCAGCCCAGCAGTGCGAAGTGGTTTACTCTTTGATTGTATTACTTTATGTGCACAGAGAATCCTGTACTTGGAAAAGCATGTGTTTTCAGTATCAAATTCATTGTAATTTCCATGTGTGTCTTTAGTCATAAGCATTTTATGGTGACTGACAAAATAGGTATTACATGTAGAAGAAGTGTTAAATCAAAGAATTTGTCGCTAATATGACAGAATTCCATCAGCACAGGTCTGGATTTACCCTTTTTTTCCCTTTTTATTTATAGTTTCACTAAAGTGGCCTTTGCGATTACTAGTTATGACCCAGTTTGATCATGTTCTGATGATTTATTGTATTTAATTTGGAAATTGGTATTCTCTTTCTTGTTATTTCCAGGATGTTATTCCTTTTCTGCACATTATCATGTTGTTGATAGCAATAGCATCTTATTAAACCACAAGAGCCTGAAGCCTCACTGTCATCAAAACAACACATACAGATTAAAAATGAGAGAGAAACACATTGAATGCCAGTGGGAAAGAAAAACACTTAAACATTGGTAGAACCTGCAAAGTCTACAATGAGTCCTGGTCAGGACTGAAACCCACTATGAGGCCACATTAGTAGTAATAACCACTGTACCGCCACAACCTGTTAAACTATCAATTTCTTATGAACACATACAGAATATAAATATACGCTTAGGGTTCATTGATATCAAAACTGAAAACAATATAGCTTTCAAACAGAAAATATTGGAACATTTTAAACATTGAAAATGTAACAGATTACACAGTCAGCTTCTAGAGCTATAGTTCTGGTGCTTTGGCTTCTCTCTCAACTAAAAAGGTTGGGCAACAAATAGGAAACATGAAAAGTAACACTTCACAGAACAAAACACATTACAAGGCCATGTTAAAAGAGCTCTAAGTCTGCCTCTCTCTTCACTGCCTGTCATGTCCTGCCTGTTTTGTACATGAGTACTGTACAGTCAACTATTTTTATATATGGTGCCATTTGTAGCATGCACAATTGCAAAATGTTTTACAGAGCAAATAAGATTACAGTATAATGGCAATTTGAAAATTCTATGGGTACAATAAAAAAAATCAAAACAAAATGCAGTATTGACACATTAAGAGTGAGCATTGAAAACACTGCTACAGTACAATATCCCTAGCTTAACTCCGGTTTCATTTAAAAAATAGTTGAAAGGTTGTCAGTTGGTTTATCATCATATGTGTGTGTGTGTTTTATACTTGGTTTGCTTCCCAGTTCATTAAGAACATCTGTTGTGTTATAAATATAGCCCATGAAGAGCAATCTGTTCTAAGACAACCAATATGGCACCTCAAATGATTATAGCACTTTAAAGGGTAGCACAATACATTTTCTATTCTTAAGCAACAATGTTTCTGTGGAAATTATCTACTAAATAAAGCATATTTTATATTCAAGGTTAGTCATATGGTTTTCTTTCCCTGTGTGCACACAACTTATCAGTATTCCATAAAAATGTATAATGAAATACATTTTAGGTTCATTTCTATTCTTAACGCTTTAAAGAAACTAGTTGAATCATATGGTGAAACTTCTGCTGGACGCTCTTGCTTTAACATGCATTGTGAAGGTAAAACGAGAATCTGTTCTTTGCCCAAAGATAAGACTGTAATTGTCACTTTTTTTTCCTTGAAATTGTTTCTCAGCCTACTATTGATGAAAAATACTACGCCTTTACTCCTGGATACTTGAGGGGATGGCTTGTTTATAAGTATACTTTTGTTGAAGCCAGGTTGGTTAATCATGATTGCACTGTGTGTCATAGGATGATTACAAATGCTTTTTATTCACACATTTTGTTTCAAAGGAAGGATGTAAAGAAGACCCTTTTGATTAAACTATATTATTGGGGGATTAGTGCCCACTGCTCACCAGCCTTGAGTCTATGTAATACATTTGCATGATTAGATGTATTATGTGAATGAAAAGAAAATTAACCCCATATATTAACATGAAAGAATGCTCTTTATTGTGATATTATTTTATGTCTCTTTTATCATATTCTTTTGAAATAATTTTAACTGTCTCTTTTTCTCCTGGTTATGCTCTGCTACCTGCTTGCTTACATTTTGCTTGTCTCTCTCAAGTCAGACCCTGATGACTGCTGCTGAAAATGTAATACATCAGAGTGTTGTCTCAGTTTTGGCGCACATGAATTGTCTCTATTAGTATAGTTGTAGTAACAATTTTCATGGAGGTTACTGAAAAACACTTTTACATCATTCCTTAAAGAAACACTACAGAGTGACCAACAAGGCTTGTAACTTCTGATTGAATTTCTTCATTCTGGTTAGGTTAATAAAGTTGCACTGTATTTTCATAATACAATATTACTATGTAATAATTGTAAATATTACATTCACACCTGGTGCCAAGTGTCCATCAGTCCTAGGAAAAAAGAAAGCAGGAAGATTGATGTAGCAAATACTGTAAGTATGTATGGTAGAATTCTAGGCATCACAGAGTTGGGCAGCTATATTGTGTCCCATCTTTATATGCTATAGATTTTCTAGTGTAATGTGAAATGCATGTCCAAATAAAGTAAAAGTCAAAAGTATTGTCTTTGCATTCTGTGGCAGTGAGTGTACTATAATAAACTGTTACCTTGGAAAGAGCAAAATTCTATAGTGCAAAGCTAAGGCTTTGACTTTCACTCTTTGGAAACTTACAATGGAATGGCACAATTAAAAATGTATGGATGAATAAATACACCCAATAAGGTTAAAATGTTATAGTACAATAATTTTTGCATGCTTCACATTTTCATTTATTTTAATGATCAGCATTATCACATATCAGATTACTTGGCAATCATTAACTGACACATTTGCTATTTTGAGATATTCAGCTTATTTTTTGTCCTATTTTCCCACCTTATAATGCAAACAGTTAATTTAAAATTTGTTGTTCCTTTTTTTCTGATATTTTGTTCACCCTTTACAAATGTATTGAAGTACATATAAAATGACTTCTCTTTGAAATAAGTACATTTCTACTGATAAGATGTTGTTTCCTGATGCTGGCCTAGAGTACATTATAGTAAGGTCCCCCAATTAGTGTTTGAAATTCCTCCTTATTTACCGTATAATAGCTTCCAGGCAATGACATATTTCTGGGGACTCAATTTTCTTTCATGCCAATTGTGATTTATAAAAGTAAAAAAATGCTGGAATTACAGTATGTTAGCCTGTGATAACCTAGTCTTGCAGGGTTGGATATTAAACTACATACACCAGAAGATAACTGTAAATGAATTTTGCTTATATGTATGGGGGAACAATTGAATTTAAAACCCTAAGTGCAGACTGGAGGACATTAGGAAACAGTTTTATAAGGAACCCCATGTGCGAGTATAATTTCCAAGTATGGAATCGACTATCATTACCAAGATTTCTGCAAATTTTCCCCTAGACATGAATTGTAATTTTGAAAATCTAATAATTACCTAGATAATACCTTGACAAATCTAATACATAAAACTGAATTAGTGTTTGTGTGTGTGTTGATATCCACCACATTATGGACAGAATCCCCATTTGTATAGAGGCAACATACTGTAGTGTTGGAGCAAAACTCAAATTTTGACATTAGTACTGATGCCAGCTTTTGCACTTCAGTACTCAAACCAAAACAATACAGAAGCCAATAGTGGATTCTGTCTGCTGCTGCTGTCTTTCACCCACTTCCTCAACAGGTTCCATTATGCTCCTGGCCACATTCCCACTTTCCTAAAAAAACACTTGAACTGGGCACATTGCTTAAGTTGGGTTTTAAAACAGCATCTGTGTATTAGTTTTTTTTTTTAATTTTACAATAGAGTTTGATCTTTTGACTTTGTTTTCAGAAAATGTAACTAGATGGATAGATGAGTAGATCAAGGTGACTAGATATCCTCTTTTCTAGATGATGCTCTACATCGTTTTGATCAATGTATGACCTGTGGTGAAAGGGGGTTACAGCTCAAGTCAAAAGGCCACTTTATAAATAAATATTGAGGGGTGTGGTAGTGTGGCCTGAGCAGCTTCCGGTGGTTCGTGATGGGATATATATATATATGAGGATATGTCTGCATCCGTATTTGTTGCTGGACTGCTAATTGCCACACCTGATCCACGTCCCCGGGGCATTTAACTAAAGCGCGAGGCGGATGAAGGGAGGAATGAAGAGTGAGAAAGAACGGAGGTTAATGGAGAAGAAAACGGCAGGAAGGAGAAACCAGTGCGGAGAGTGAGAGTGTGAGCAAGAACAGGCTCTATTAAGGTGGAAGGCAGCTGGTAGGATAGCCCAAGGGGAGTGTTTGGCCAACTCTCAGAAGGGGCAGATTGAAGCAGTCACTCCAGCTGAGCAGTTTTGAGGAGCTGGAGTGACCAGCAGAGGGGTCAACTGGCCATTGAAGGAAGCAGAGTCGTGGAGGCTTTGGGCGTGTTGAGCCCCAAGCGTGAGTGCCCTGGCCACAGGGAAGGACCCAAGTCTCAATCTGGCTGAGGATTGGGGGGATACCGGACCAGAAATGAAGGAGCTGCATTTGCTGGTATAGCGACTCCCCTGTTGCGGGTCCCGAATGGGTTATTTGGACGCTTTGTTTTGGATTTTGCTGTTTTTAATAAAATCACTTTGGACTTTTTGCACCATCCCTTTGCTTCATGGTTGATGTCTTACTGCTAGCACATCGGTGACTTACTGATGGTATCAGGGTCTGAGGGCTCCCAGAAGTAAGATGGGAGCATGAAGCAGAACCCACATTGTCTGCAAGCGATATATTTTTTTTTTACCCACAATCAGTGTAACTCAAGGGCTGTATAGTTTTTTTTATAAGAATAGCAGTTTGATTCCGGGGAGGCTACAAGTGACTGCTTCAAAGACTGGACGAATCTGGCTGACTTGAACACATTTAGAAGTCGTGGTCAAGCATCTAAGTACACTGCACAATCGAGTCGCCAGTCGTTTATGTGCTCAAACTGAACAAGCATGTTCATGTCAGATTGACCCTAACCCTAACCCATGACATGAGTGGTCCCGACTGTACGTGTATAATGCACACTCACTAAAGTCAGTGCAAAATGAATTTCAGGAAATATGATAGTGACATCAGGAAATTCATGAAACTCCTAACACTACAAGACAGCTACCTGAAATTTCAGTCATGACAGAATTTCTTCTGATCTTGTGACAGCAAACTTGTAAGCTGTAATTGGGCATCACATCTACTCTAATACTGCAAGTGAAACAATGGCCAATGAATGTGAAGTTTAAGCCAAATCAGTCAGCAGTTGCAAATCAGATTAAAATGTTTCAAAATCACACAGCATATGTATGGTTAAAGATGCAAATGCTGCATGTACTGTATGTCCAAATAGGCAAACAATTATGTCATATGTTATTAGTAATTTTAGATAGATGAAAATATTTGTCAAAACTAGTGTCAAAAACTTTAAAAAAAGGGGATGTCCAATTAAATGTGTTACATTAGTAATTTTAGCATGATGAAATACTTTTTAAAAGATTTTGG
>NW_024385713.1:0-7547 GCF_016835505.1 Polypterus senegalus
TACATCCACTGAATAGGATCATCTCTCCAGACAGAGGAGCAGCTTCTAGCACAGACTGCTGTCACCGTCCTGCTCCACTGACACACTGAGGAGACCCCACACTATGCGACTCTTCAATTCAATGCATTGTTATCACTCTTTAATTAATATTGTTCTTATCAGTATGCTGCTGCTGGAGTTTGTGAATTTATGAAGTATCTATCTATCTATCTAATTCATGTTGCTATCAGGGAAAAGTAGTGTTTCTTCTACAGACAGACCACATGAGGTAAAGATTTGTATGTTCAATGCGTATTATGAAGGCAAAACTTTATATACACTCCACGGAAATACGTAGTCCTGGTCAAGCCCACCCAACATGTATTTTTTTTGATCAAAAGACAGTCCCTGAGATGAACTGGTATACAGATTAATTATATGGAAAACACTCTTGAGGTAATTAAGCCGCTGTTCCCTGCTATAGGACTGCATCTCTGCTGTGGACTCAGGGTTCAGGTCATTGTGACCAGTTCAGACTTTCATAAAAACTGAAATTAAACTTCCACAAAAGAACCAGTTTTTTTTTTAAAAATGTAAAATGTGACTCATTGATTTATGTTAAACAGTGTGAAATAAATAGCCGGACACACAGTGAAGGTTTGGGGCAGCCAACTGTGTAGTTTTCCTGGCTGCAAAAGGCTTAAGTTGCGTACAATGTGTACAGGTAAGAGTCCAAAACAGAAGCGATCAAGTATGGAGGATGGTGGGTTTTTAAGGTTGTTCAAGGGAAGTGACGTCCTCGGGCCTGGACAGGAAGTGACTCGGGGAGTTGGTCTCGTCCGATGCAAGAGATGGACGTCTGAAGTGGAGCTCCGCTAGCAGTGGTGCTATTTTTTCATATTATTTGCTTATTATTCTGAGATATCCTGTATTTATTCAACCCGAGAGGGACCGCTACAGTATATGTAAACACATATAAACATGGCCAACAAGAAGGGGGGTCCAAAGAATCGAAGACTAAAGCTACATCCAAGCTGCGATCAGCAAGCCCTAGTTCGAGATACGGCCTCTCAGAGACAGACCTGGATCAGATGGGCAAAAGTACAGACTCCTCGGGACCACGGTCCGCTACATCGCCGTGCGCTGAGAGCAAAAGGCGAGCGGCGCGATCGTGAGTGCAGATGTGGATAGGCTGCCGATTGGAGAGGATTACCTAAAACTGGAAAAGGCCGGGAGGTCCGCGGCTTCAGTTACGCAATCACGCGGGACTGGAGCAGCAGGGACACCGGCTTCAGCAGAGTCTGCTGCTTCATCTACGGTACAAGAAGGCACATTTGAGCTATCTGAACTGAAAGTGTTGCTCGCTGAGCTCACGCAAGATATAAAGAAAAGAAGGCTAATGAGAAAGCAACGGCAAAGGCACATGAGAGACTGAAACAGGAGATGAAACAGGCCAATGAATGTCTGCGACAGGAAATCCAACAGGCAAATGAAAGGCTGGCAGGAATCCAACAGGCAAATGAAAGGCGCCGTCAGGTACAACTTGAACTTCGACAGGTGCTGGGTAAAATTGAAGAGCGCATTGAGAAAAACTCGCTAAACTGAGCACGCTTGCTGATCGATTGGAGCATCTTAGTGAGACATTCACGAATCGGATCGAAATAGCGAACATCTAGCTGCCAGTGCCGAGGAAAGAGCAGTAAATGTCAGTTCGGAATGTAAAAAACTCGGAGAAAAACTTGGAGACAGACTGGCTGCTTTAGAAGATGGGAATAGAAGGGATAATGTCAGAATTGAAGGCCTGCCGGAGAATCGAGAAAGTTTAAACCCGTGAAATTCGCGAACTGAACTTTTTCTAAAATAATGGCGACTTTAAAGCAGAATCTGAGATAGCAGCGGCTTATCACAGACGCTGATCAAACACCGCCAGACCCCGACCAAGATCTTTTATAGTTCGCTTTGAGCGATTATCATTTAAGTTAGAGGTGATGGAACTCCTCAGGAAAAAAGGAAGATATTATATATGAAGATTGCCACATTCGCGTCTTCCCTGACTTCTCTCCAGCAACAGCTATCAAACGCGCCGCCTTCTATAATATTAAACAGCGCTACGACAAGCCAATGTCAAATACGG
The DNA here is from genome assembly GCF_016835505.1 of Polypterus senegalus. NCBI lineage: Eukaryota > Metazoa > Chordata > Cladistia > Polypteriformes > Polypteridae > Polypterus > Polypterus senegalus. Next base: position 2,114 of record NW_024385713.1, read on the forward strand.
CCTCCTGTATCCGGCAAAACTGAAAGTGGAATGGCAGGGTCATTTCTATGTTTTCGCTAGCAAGGAGGAGGCAGAAAATGAGTTAAGAAAGCTGATCTCGGGACTATTCTGATACATAATTGTGAGTCATGGCGGTAAATGATAAAGCTAGGATTAATAATCTACTATCTGATCTATTTGTTTTAAAATACGGGTTTTTATCAGCATATATTCTCATATTCTTATATTATTATTATTACTTATCTTATTACTTATCATTACTTAGTATTACTAGGCGCTAAATGTTTATGTTTTATTGTGCTTAATTACGCTTTTCCTCCTTTTTTTCTTTTCTAATTATTTCATGTGTACCCTAAATGAGACTGTTCAATATCATACCCTTGGTTTGCTGTTATTGCTATTACTGCATTAAGACTTGTTATGCTTGTTTTGGACACATCTTTAACACCATCACCTGGGTTTATTATCTGGGGATATCATCTTAATGCACTAAAATTGATGAAGATTATATGTATATATATATATATATATATATATATATATATATATATATATATATATATTAAGTGCAAAATTCTTTTCTTTTCTTTTTTCTTTTTCCTCTTTTAAAGACTATATTGGTAACAGATATCTCTATCTTTTAACCTTAAAGCGCCACTGCATGGGGGCTTGATGTGCTTTGGGCGTGCTCTGTCTCTGGGTATGTCAGAGGACTGGGACTGCATGAAGTGGGTTTTAGCCTCACCTGGGGAGGCAAAAAGGGAGGGTGGGGGTTAAGGGGAAGAGAAAGAGAGCAGGCTTGATCTATATCTAATCTATCATCTCAATCTTTATAATTATAACTATCAACGTAATAATAAGATGCATGGCAACAACTCTTGGGGGAATAGGAAATTAAGACCTAAACTATTTCACTTCCAGTTAAGACTATAATATGACACCCAAAACTCAGAATCAGTGTCTCCATGATGGGACAGTTAACTCGTAAGCTGGAATGTTAAAGGCCTGAATCACGAATTAAAGAGAAAGAAAGTACTTTCTCACCTAACAGGTCTAAATGCTAAAATAGTATTTTTACAGGAAACCCACTTACTAAGTAAGGATCAGTTCCGCTGCAAAAAGACTGGACTGGCCTAATGTTCCATTCTAGTTTTACAAAGAAAACTAGAGGGGTGGGAATTCTCATACATAGAACAGTACCATTTGTAGCATCAGATGTAGTATTGGATCCTGAAGGGAGATATGTGATGGTCATGGGAGACTTATCTAACTGTAAAATGATTTTGATAAATGTTTATGCACCTAATGTTGATGATAAGGAATTTATACAAAATTTATTTGCATCCATTCCCAATCTGAACACTCATAAACTTATAATGGCTGGGGACTTTAATTGTGTTCTAAATCCACTTTTAGATAAGACTTCCTCCACAGGGGAACGCAACTAACACCGCAAAGATAATTACAAAGTTTATAACTGATCACAACTTATCAGATCCCTGGAGGTTTTTAAACCCAAATTCAAGAACATATTCTTTCTACTCACCAGTACATCATTGCTACTCAAGGATTGATTACTTCTTTATAGATAATAACTTCTTGCCTAAGATTAAATCTTGTAAATACGATGCTATTGTTATTTCAGACCATGCTCCGATGATCTTGGAGCTGAAATTACTAAGCCCCATACACTCACCCCGCAGATGGCGTCTCAATCCGCTTCTATTAGCTGACGAGAATTGTACTGAATTTATATCCAAACAAATTGAATTCTTTCTAGAGACAAATACATCCCCTGAGATCTCTGCAGGAATACTCTGGGAAACTCTTAAGGCCTTCTTAAGAGGACAGATTATCTCATATCTTTCCCACAGAAATAAATCCGAGCGAAGAAAGTAGCAGAGATAAAAAGCGAAATTACTAAAATAGATGAAGAACATGCCAGACTACCAAGCGAGACTCTACATAAGAGGAGGCAGGCTCTACATTCAGAATTAAACCTCTTGACAACTAAAGAAACCGAACAACTAATTTACAAATCCAGACATCATTATTATGAACATGGAGAGAAAGCTAATAAGCTTTTAGCGCAACAAATTCACAAGCAAGATATAGCATAGCGCAATCTCGGTAATTACTAACACTAATGGAGATAAAATCATCGAACACAAAAATATAATGTACACTTTTAGAGACTACTATAAATCCCTATATACTACTGAGTTTAAAGAAGACAATATACAATCTAATGCATTTCTGGATAAATTACAGATACCACAAATTGACGCTATTAGTGTGGAGGAGCTCGATAAACCTCTGTCATTATCAGAATTACTGGATGCTATAAAGTCACTCCAAGGTGGAAAAGCAGCAGGCCCTGATGGCTACCCTGCAGAGTTTTACAAGAAATTCTCTCGCTCAGCTAGCTCCCTCCTATTAGCAACATTTACAGAAGCCAGAGATAACCAATCTCTTCCACAAACCTTTCGCCAAGCACTAATCACTGTCTTTCCAAAACAAAATAAGGACTTATTACAATGTGCATCATACAGACCAATTTCACTTCTGAATAACGACGTTAAAATACTCTCTAAAATCATAGCTAGAAGGATGGAGAAAGTGCTCCCTCAGTAATATCACAAGACCAAACTGGATTTATTAGGGGCCGACACTTATCTTCAAATCCTACGCCTGTTTAATGTAATATACTCACCAACTAAATCAAACACCCCAGAAATATTATTATCATTGGATGCAGAAAAAGCATTCGACATGATTGAATGGAAATACCTTTTTACTATTTTGGAGAAGTTTGGGTTTGGCCCAACATTTGTGCATGGATTAAATTACTGTATACTAACCCAGAAGCTTCAGTTTGCATCAATAACATTTGCTCAGACTACTTTAAACTAGAACGTGGCACAAGACAAGGATGCCCTTTGTCACCACTGCTGTTTGCAATTGCCATTGAACCACTGGCAATACATTGTCGAAATACTGATCAGATAAAGGGGATTAGCAGAGAAGGACTGGAACAGAAAATCTCATTATATGCAGATGACATGGTACTGTATATATCGACCAGAAAATTCTGTGCCTGCAGTCTTAGCAGCACTCACAGAATTTCAAAAGCTCTCTGGTCTCAGAATTAATCTGAATAAAAGTGTACTCTTTCCGGTGAATTCGCAAGCATATAATATTAGATTAGACACCCTTTTATCATTGCAGAACAGTTTAAATACCTCGGGGTAAACATCACAAGTAAACATAAAGCTCTTTATCAACAAAATTTCGTGCCTGTATGGAAAAAATTAAACAAGACTTGCATAGATGGTCAACCCTTCATCTCACACTAGCTGGAAGAATTAACACTGTTAAGATGAATATTCTTCCTAAGCTCCTTTTTATTTCAAAACATACCAATATACATTAATAAATCGTTCTTTAAGCAATTAGATTCAACAATAACCTCATTTATTTGGAATTCTAAACATCCACGCATCAAAAGAGCCACTACAAAGACAAAAGGCAGAAGGCGGCATGGCTCTACCTAACTTCCAGTTTTATTACTGGGCAAATATACAGTCGATAAGAACCTGGACACAAATAGAAGAACATACACAGGCATGGACCGCAATAGAAGTAAAATCCTGCAGTACTTCTTTGTATTCCTTGCTGTGCTCCAATAAACACACGCTATCGGCAATACACTAATAACCCAATTGTGCTCCACTCACTTAGAATCTGGAACCAATGTAGAAAGCATTTTAAGACGGAGAAGCTTCTTTCTGTGGCACCCTGCAAAAGAACCACCTCTTTCAACCCTCACAAACATATGCAGTTTTTAATATCTGGAAAAATTTGGAATTAACTTGCTTAGAGATCTTTATATAGACAACGCCTTTGCATCCTATGAACAATTACATTCCAAATTTAACATTCCAGCTACAAATTTCTTTCACTATCTTCAAATCAGGAACTTTGTTAAACAGAACCTTCCAGATTTTCCTCATCTTGCACCCTCATCCACGCTGGAAAAATTATTGCTCAATTTCAAGGAGTTAGACTCCATCTCTACAATATATAAAATCCTTTTACAATCCCTTCCTTTCAAAGATCCAAGAGGACACTGGGAAAATGACCTCTCAATTAATATATCAGAAAAGGAGTGGAAAGTAGCAATGCAGAGAATTCACTCAAGCTCCATATGCAAAGCATACAATTATACAACTCAAAATTATATATCGAGCACATCTGTCTCGACTAAAACTCTCCAAAATGTTTCCAGGGCATGATCCAACCTCGAGCGTTGCAGCCAAGCCCCAGCCTCACTAGGTCACATGTTCTGGGCCTGCTCCAAATTAACATTATTCTGGACAAAAATTTTTAATTACCTCTCAGACAGTCTTGGACTCACAATCCCTCCTAACCCATTAACAGCTGTGTTTGGGGTTCTTCCAGAGGGTCTTAAAGTGGAGAAAGACAAACAAATTGTGATTGCATTCACTACACTGTTGGCACGCAGACTTATTCTGATAAACTGGAAGAACCCAAACTCTCCTCTTTTAAGTCAGTGGGAAACTGATGTGTTATATTATTTAAAATTGGAAAAATCAAATACTCAGTTAGAGGATCTGTTTTTCAAAACATGGCAGGATCTAATCAGTAATATTTTGAAATGATTTTATAAAGCACAGAGAATTTGTTGATTTAGGTATTTTTACAAGCCTTAAATTTTACACCGCTTGGCTTGCTCTCTCTCTCAAGGGTGGGGATCGATCTGTTCTTAGCATAATTCTTTTTTTTTGTAAAAACTTGATTGCTATGTATTGATTGTAATAAAATTAATAAATAAATAAATAAAAAAAAAATAAAATAAAAAAAAAAGAAATTAAACTTTCACAAAAGAACCAGTTTTTTGTTAAAAATGTAAAATGTGACTCATTGATTTATGTTAAACGGTGTCAAATAAATAGCCGGACACACAGTGAAGGTTTGGGGCAGCCAACTGTGTAGTTTTCCTGGCTGCAAAGGCTTAAGTTGCGTACAATGTGTACAGGTAAGAGTCCAAAACAGAAGCGATCAAGTATGGAGGATGGTGGGTTTTTAAGGTTGTTCAAGGGAAGTGACGTCCTCAGGCCTGGACAGGAAGTGACATCGTCGGACTGTAATCGGATCCAGGCAGAATTTCTCATGTCTGGTCTGTGGAGAGAAAAGAGAGATTTAGTGCAACCTGCAGCCCCCTAGCCTGGCAATGAATTGGCATTTTCTGGTCCCATTGGCTGACTCCCAAACGCACGTGTGTGATAACAGATAGATAGATTCTTTATTCATCCCAAGGGAAAATCCATAAATTCACAGAACATGAGTGCAAGGCTTCTTCTGTTAAATGATGAACCACAGCTTAGTGAGGATGATTGAATTCAACTAGACA
>NW_024385714.1:0-8628 GCF_016835505.1 Polypterus senegalus
CAAAAGACTGCAGTACTGATATTATCATCTTCAGAACAGTACACACATGTGCATATATCTATTTAAATGAATCATTAATGTTAAATAACTTCACTTCAAGCACTTTAAAGGAATATTCCATTTAAAGTATTTCTATATGCTTCATGTGTTTTGAAGGGATTACAGCGAAAAATGATTAATCTGCTGGTTTTATGGAGAACGGAAGTGACAAACGCTCTGAAACTAAGACCTACTCTGAAAATAAGCCCTAGTCAAGATCGGCAGCTGAAAAGTAAGACGCTTAAGGCCAGGTTTATACTTCACGCGATGCAATGCGTGTGCACGAAACATCCATTAAATTCTGAGGACACCTTGTCACAATATCTCTGAACAGGATGTTTAATGATTACATCCATCAATTCAGGGATGTGTCCATTCCAGAAGCATCGGCAGCAACACAGAAACAAAATCCTTGGACGAGGCATCAGCTCATCATAACGTGAACACAAACACACACACATACGTACACTGGCGTCATTGTAGCTTCACCAAATCCCCAAACTTTCTTGTCTTTGGATCTAAAACTGAGCCCACTGTGGAAACCCACCAGGAAAATGTCCAGACTCAGGCAGGAATCACAAGGGACGCGACTCCCTGCAAAACAGCAGTGCTACCACTCTGCCACTGTGCCACCTCATATGTGTAATTGTTAACGGTATTCATTATTTAAACAAACTTAACGATTTATCTGTAAATGTAACATACATATTTTAATGCATTTCATCATGAAAGTGATATCAAGTATAAATCTAAGAATTCTAAATGTGCAGAGAGCTGGAATATCAAAACGTGATGTGCTCTGTGTGGTGATCTATTGCTGCTTCCCGCTGCTGTCAGGTCAGGAGGAAACCCCAGAAGTGCATTGAGATTAACAACTGGGATGACGTTTACGACGGTCTACTTTAATGACAAAGTAAACTACGGGATTAAAGTGGACATTTCGAGATTAAAGCTGAAATTTCCACTTTAATCACAAAATAGACATTTTCATTATGTACTTATTTTTTTTCTCTGTGGCTCAAATACACCATCCTGATGGTATTGTGAAGAAGCAAAAAAAAAAACAAAAGATGGCTCAAAAGATGGTATGTGAGACTTTTAAAATATATTGTGTCGTTTGGGGAATATGCGACACATGAATATAAAAACAACATGAATACATTTGTATGTCGGCATTTTGCTTCACCACATCAAACCGTTCATCAAACATCGAAGCGCGCACATCGATTCTGGACGATCCTTAAAGCGTAGCAAGAAAGTCAGGCTGGAATATGGAGATTTATGACGATATTCCAGAAGAAGATGACATGACTGTATTTGGATAAATGTATATTCTTGTACATGAATAAATATAAGATATCCCCTGAAAATAAGCCCTAGTGCATCTTTTGGAGCAAAAATTAATATAAGACCCGGTCTTATTTTCTGGAAACACGGTAATACAATATATCATTTAAAACGTTAGAGAAACGTCAGCGCACTCCAATCTGAATGACTACACTCACTTTGTGTGTTTGCTGGTCTTATCCTGATATTCCTCACATGTGCGTCTTACCAACTCATTTCCTTGACCATCCAGTTTCTACCGCTGTATTAAAATGATAGTGAAGCCTATCCATGGTGTCATTTCTTGAGTCTCTTGAATACATCATCTGGTGTCTGGTAAGACCACCGTTAATCTGTTTCCTTTTAAGATTATTTCCAAGAGGCAACTCCCAGAGCACCATTACAGCTTTGTCCGTTGTTGTAGGAGTCCTGCTGATTTTGGTCCTGGCTTTGCTGTGTGTTGTCTTTCTACTTATAATGAGAAGTAAGGATTATTAATTTGCTGTGTATGAGGTAGGATTGTTTCTGATTTGATTCCACTCTGGGTGATGTCTTGTTCTTCTAACTATAACATTTTCCCAAGTTTCCAAAGTAAAAGGTATTAGAAAGTTCAAGTAAATGCAGATCCCCAGTCAGTGGTCAGATAAACAATGCTGTGGTGCTTTAAACAGACCATAATACTGATTAGCCCCAGCTGATGTTGTGACACTTCAGTTCCTTTCATGCAGTTCTTCCAGCAGGAGAAAACAGAAAACCCTCTCATCAGCAGGAAAGTGTGTGAAAAACACAACACCCTGTGTGTTCGTATCATCGTATCTGAAGATTTACTCAACTGAAATATCAGTCCGTTGGCAGACATTTGTCAGGTATTGTGACCTGAAGAGAGAGCAGGCAGGCTGGGAAATGAAGAACCTTAACGGGCCGACACACGTAGAAGTCAGTAAACATTAGTGGAGGTCAAATACTAAAAGTGAAAACAGTAATCCAAGAGAGTAATAACAAAACAAAATCTGAAATTCAAGGGTAGCAAAAGGTCTTAGCAATAACTATTAATCCTTTACCTAACTGTAGTAAAACATTGTTTGAAATGTTTTTAACATATTTTTTGAAGATTAATACTACAAAGAATACAGCCCTCTGCCTTCTTAAATAGAACACTAGAACATTAGATGAGAACAGACCATTCAGCACAAGAAAGCTCACCCATCATGTCCACCTGATTTCTCCAAAGTAACATCAAGTCGAGTTTTAAAGATCCCTACAGTCCACCGTCTGCCACACTACTTGGTCATTTATTCCACAAGTCTATGGTTCTCTGTGGGAATCAACACTTTCTACTGTTTGTTTCCCACTGTGACACCCCCTGTTTTTGTTGAACTCATGTCACAGTAATGGCCGGAGTCAATTGAACTTATCTGCTTCATAATTCTAAACACTTCACTCAGGTCTCCTCTTCATCTTCTTTTGCTCAAACTGTAGAGGCTCAGCTCTTTTAACCTTTTATCATAACTCATCCCTGTAGCCCTGGAATCAGCGTAGCCATTGTTTTCTGGACCTTTTCTAGCCCTCGTATGTCTTGTTTGTAACCCAGAAACTAAAACTGTACACAGTACTCCAGACAAAGTCTCACCGGTGTGTTATAAAACCTGTGCATAATCTCCTTGGACTTGTTCTCTACATGTTGTGCTTTATAACCTAACATCCTATTAGCCATCTTAATGACTGCCTTGATGTCGTCAGTGATGAGTCCACTATGACTCCCAGGTCCATCTCTTAAGGGGCTCTTTCCAGTTTCAGACCTAATATTGTGTATTCAAATCTAACATGTCTACTTCCTATTTGTAATTCTTTACTTTACTTACATTATAAAAAGGCCTTTGTTTGAACCTACATATTAAAATACAGGGTTTTAAATCTCCGTCAGTCAGTAGCTATTAAGAAATTAAGCTGCAGCACCTCACCCACTGACTACCATCATCTCCACTTGTTGGAGTTCAGTCATTTCATTCAGATATTTTGTCATTCCTCGCTTGTTGTAAGACTCAGTTTGATTCTGCAGGTACAGTATCCATCTTTTGTTTGCTTTAAAGTATCACACAGAAATATTCCATTCAGGAGTTCCTGTAAGCCTCAAATGCCTGCTGAATGAGATGGCAGATCCTTCACACAGAGCACTGCTTTTACTTATAATGCTGAATAAATGAATGGCTTGCCGATTGCTTTTGCAGTCCCTCATTTCATTTCTTTATCTTCTCTTATCTGCAAATCCAACTGTTTTGATATGTAGTGTCTTTGTTATTTCTGCTTTTACAGCAATTCTGAGAACGTTATGTTACAGCAGAAAGTGAATATTATCATTTCACAATTCAGATGAAACAAAATTAAAATATAGTCCATACAATTCATTTCCCTGATTATAAACCTTATTATTGAATATTTGGACATTTACATTAATAAATGTATTTAGATCTCCAGTTGCAGACACAAGAATGAAATCACACACGAGAGGGCACCGGTCTTCTGACTAAAAGTGATGGTGGGAATGTCTCTGGTACATCACCGACTAATCAGAGTGACAGCATAAGATCGGAGTGAACCTCGAAGAAGGAAGGAGAGCGACGGGTGCATTGGGGTGAGTCAAGAGAGCAGAGACCTCCAGCTGCCAGCCTGGCACCACAAAGGGCCATTCCAGCCTTTTAGAATTGTGGTGCAGCGCTTTGTGTTTTATGTACACCTTTACTGATATCGTAATGTAGCAAATAAGCTGAGCTGCAACCCTCTCAGTCCCTGACTTTGCTTTCTGCTTTACTCTCACTAAGTCAAGCTTGTGAATGTGGAATGGCTGCAGAAAGTGCTTTGAATTGATGACCACTGGCCACACTAACCCTGTCTGACTTTTCACAAGTTGCTCACTTACAGGATTAAGCCTGAAACCTGCTGGTACTTTTTATATTTATTACTGAGTGGCACTAATGAAGCCTGGCACTCTAACATGTGCTTTAATTAAAATAAAATCTCAATACTGTACAGATAGTGTCATTATGAATATTAATCATGACTAGCTAATACACTCAAATCATTTTGCTTAATTATGAGATCAGTTTGCCTTCCATCTGGACTTTATTCTTGACTTGCACTCGATGCTATGGGAGAAGATTTGACTCCTTGTTACTAATTGTTGAACCAAATGAGTTACAAAAAATAAAGGATTGTTCTTTTATTGTTATGTGGTTAATCTTTCTACATTTGTTTTCTCTTCCTATTAAATGCTGATGTTTTATTAAAATGTGAAAGATCTACTGGCTTCTCACTGAAGTAGTTAGTCGTTCTTCACCTGTGCACTTCACCTGCCTTCTTCTGCCAAACATTGCACTTCCACCTTGGCAATCATGGCCTGCAGTTTGTCCACATGGACCCACAGTTTATAATACTACTAATAATAATTCTTCACACTGATGTAGTGCTCTTCTCACGACTCAAAGCGCCTTTCATTGTGAGTGCTGAGCCACTTCAACCACCACTAAAGCTGAGCGTCCACCTGGGTGATGTGACGGCAGCCATTTTTGTGCCACTGTTTCACTACATGACCTATTAGGTGGTGAAGTGGTGACAGAGAATGTTTGATGGCCACTTATATCTTGATATTTCTCAGAAGGTTCTCCTTGCAGATGTCAGTATTTGTTCTGAAGCAGACAGAATATCAGAAAGTACAACCACGTCTGCCTTCCACTTTAAGATTCATCTGTTTTAACGTTTTTATTTTCAATCTTTATGACAGATGCTCTAGTTTTCTGAGTTGGTGTGAATATGTCTGCCAAAGACGCACAGTAAGAACATTACGGGAGCTGAACTGAAATCTCATGAATAGAAAGAAGATCAGACTGCTGGCTGCGGTGACGGTGCGGGTTGTGCTGCTAAAGCTTTGTGTGCCCATTTGCCAGGTCACTTTATCTGTTATTAATGCCTTAGAATGACTGATTTGAAGACACAATGACGCTCTTTGATTTTCAATGTGTTAAGATCATAATCTCTGATTTCTTAAAGTGTTTATTAATATTGTCAAGAGAATCAAATTAATGAGACTAAATTTCAAAATGCTGTTGACCAGAAGTAGCGCTGAGCCACAGAACTGTAGCAGGTCTCGCTCAAACTCAGATATTCTTCAAGTATTTAAAAGCATTTCTTTTTAGGAGGCGTCATATAAAAAGGTCAGGCCTACTTCTTCTTTTCTTCTGTCTTTGTATTTTTCTTTTTCAGTTGTACACATGAAGTCTGTTAAGTTCCTACCTCCTTACAGCACACTGAGCTTTACATTTGGACAACTGGAAACGCCATTTAATCCCAGCCTGAGCCCAGATATACCAGTTAGTGTAGGGGGCAGAGGACCAGGGAATGGGGGGATTAGTAGGTGGCTTACACACTTGATAATGTAACACACTGAAATAGCACTTGGTGATTTATATCTGTTTGTGTTTGTTATTTATTAGGATGCTGGATTGGTGGCTTCAAATCAACATTCTGAGTGTTTTATTTAAGTTATTTAATAAATGATTTATTAGAGCCTTAATTAAAAGTTGTAATTACTTTGTCATGTAATGTTTCAACATGCCATACCTTTCATGGCACTCATTTCCAGTTGTCTGTGCCACAGAGTTCAGGTATTCAGTGCTTTATCTCGTAACAGTCAAACATTATTAGAGTGTTCAGTGATACGAGACCCTCAAAATACCACTAAGTAGGCTCCGGGCTCAGATGAATGGATGGACGTTCATTAGTGGGCAGCCGGAGGTGTTTTGGGTCACTTTGGCTGCGTTCATCTGCTTTGAGACAGACAGGGAGGACAAGCTCTCCAATGGGAAATTACAAGTGAAGACCCTTCAGAGTGTTAGCTGCTAGTGGGTCAGTGATTGTGTTTGGAGTGATGTGATGTACATTTAGTGTGTTTGATTTTATAACCACAAACAAATAACACAATCTGAGTTAATTCTTAGGTGCTTTTTGGCAGCACAAGTTGCAATCAACAGCAGCCTTGCATTTCTTCAAGAACGCTAACTGGAAATTCAGGTGAATGCAAAGATGAGGAAAAGTCCAGGAAAAAAGTCCAGTCTAGCCACACAGCCCCACAGCATGATGGGATCTCCACCAAATTTGACAGTAGGTAGCAGGTGTTTCTCTTGGAATGCGGTGTTCTTCTTCCACCATGTAAAGCACTTTTTGTTCTAACCAAATAACTCCATTTTGTCTCATCAGTCCAAAGCACTTTGTTCCAAAATGAATCTGACTTGTCTAAATGAGCATTTGATACAACAAGCGACTCTGTTTGTGGTGTGAGTGCAGAAAGGGCTTCTTTCTCATCACCCTGCCATACAGATGTTCTTTGTACAAATTGCGCTGAATTGTAGAACGATGTACAGATACACCATCTGCAGTGAGATGTTCTTGCAGGTCTTTGGAGGTGATCTGTGTGTTGTCTGTAACCATTCTCTCAATCCTGCCTCTTCATATGCCGCTCCTGTATTTTTCTTGGCCTGTCAGACCTGAGTTGGTTTACTGTAACAGCAACTGTGCCTGTGGCCTTCCATTTCCTGATTCCATTGCTTACACTTGAAACTGACAGTTTAAACCTCTGAGATGTCTTTTTGTAGCCTTCACCTAAACCAGGAGACTCAACAATCTTTGTTTTCAGATCTTTTGAGAGTTGCTTTGAGGATCCCATGCTGTCTGTCACTCTTCAGAGGAGAGTCAAAGGGAAACACAACTTGTGATTGACCACCTTAAATACCTTTTACCACTCATGATTGGACACTCCTGTCTATGAAGTTCAAGGCTTGACGAGCTCATCCAACCAAGTAATCAGCATTGAGCAGTGACAGGCATTCAAATCAGCAAAATGACAAGGGGACCCACATTTGTGCACAGCCAGTTTTTCACATTTGATTTAATTTCATACAACTAAATACTGCGTCACTAAAAATCTTTGTTTGGAAAACACCGCAGTACTCAGATGTTCCTAGGAAGTGAAAGACATACCACTGTTATCTTTTTGTTGAAAGGAGAGTCAATTATTATGCAGGCTGAGAGGGGCTCCCTAACTTTTTTATATGAGTGTAAACTTTAAATCCTTACAATATCTACATACTTCCCCATATCACCTATGTCCATATATTCGATCTCTTTTTGCTGTTCTGTTGTTCCAGGCTGATTATTACTTTTCTTGCCTAGGTCACCATCTCACAGTAACACACTTCCAACAGATGTCAGTATGACGTGACTTGACCGTGTCGCGGGAAGTGAAAGTGTCTCTGCCTCTCTGAAGTGTCTCTCTGTCTCTCTTCAGAACATCACGTCATGTCGCAAGATTAGTTTTTATAAAAGAGAGATAACCAAAGTGTTCCTTTTTTTGTATTCACCAACGTTCCACCAAATGAGCTGATTGTCTTCTAATCACCGACTTCAGATATTGTTCTGAGCCCAGCACCATGAATTTTATTTAGATTGTGATAAAATTCTTAAGACATGAAAGAAATTCAGATATGACATCATTTTCCAATTGAAACAAACCACTTTGACCAATTTGTATTCTTTATTTTTTAATTAGAAGAATCAATAGTGAACTGACAGATCATTGTGTTAGGACAATGGCCGTCTTAATTGTCCACGTGTGATGAAACTTTGAAAGAAAACAAATCAAGGTTTGCAAAAGTCACTGGCAGGGTAAGTGCAATCCTGAGAGCAGTCCAAAAGTTGGGGTAGATCTCAGATAGATCCTTATCGTGCATGAAAGTGATAAGCTCAAGGAGGCTCATGGTTTTTAATGGCAGGTGAGGGAAGTTCTTGATTTCCTGCAAAAGCTCTCTACTGTCCAAATCAGAATGCCCTTCAAAGTGCAGTGTGGTACCTAGTGCATTGCACTGCTCTGCCAGCTCCTCATCTGCAAGACTAGGAAATTTGTCAAAACCCCAAATTTGTTTTCCACATTTTCCAATGTGGTAAATCTCTCCGCGATGGCCGACAGGGCTGCATCAAGAACAACATTGAAGAATCCAATCTCCAACTTCCTCACTGGCATCACTGAAAGGCTCATCATGTGATTCATATGAGAAGTGGCGCTTTGTGGACCTCAGCCTTTTTTGTTTCAAAACAGCTTCCACATTCATTTCTTCACAAATGTCTTTGGCCGCCATCTGTGCAGTCACAAAGCCACTTGCCCTGTCTGATACTCTGTGCAAGAAAACTGTAACAAAAGGACTCTTCTGAACTTAA
>NW_024385715.1:0-25661 GCF_016835505.1 Polypterus senegalus
TTTTAATTACATAAAAGAGAATTCTAAGGAAAAATGTCAGGACATCTGTCCAGGGAACTGAACCCTCAAGAGAAGGTGGGTTGGAAAGACAACAATACAAAAGAAGGGTTAAAATTTTTATTTATTTTTTTATTTACCTTATTTAACCAGGCAAAAACAGATTAAGAACATGTTTCTATTTACAACTGTGGCTGAAAGGGCAAAGCCTTAAGAGGGAAATGGGGTTGGGGTAAGAAAAATAAAACATATAAGAAGATACATATACATATAACGAATTACAAAAAAAAAAAAAAAGTAATAAAAAGAAATGAAGCAGAAACAGTTAGATTACAGCACATAAAACAATAAGAACATTGGAGAAACAATGGTAGAGCAGCAGTGAATTGGAGCAGCTACCAAGTAAAGCACAACATCTTTATAATAAGCTGAAACTGATTGGAAAACTGATTTAGGAATGAAATTATTCAGTTTTAACATTTTCTGCAGGTCATTCCAGTCTCGAGAGCAGCGTCTGAAAAGACGACAGGCCAAGTACAGAAGTAGCCTTAGGAACTGTCAGCAGAATCAGATTAGCAGAACGAGTATTATACACAGAAGAAGAAAAGTGTAACAATTCCTGTAAGTAAGGAGGGGAAAAACCAAGGAGAGTTTTGTAAATAATCATAAGCCAAAAAGAATAAAGTTAATGTTTTGGAATGGCCAAGTCAAAGTCCTGACCTTAATCCAATCGAAATGCTGTGGAAGGACCTGAAGACCCACCAACATCCCAGATTTGAAGCTGTTCTAATGGAGGAATGGCTAAAATTCTGCAAGCCAGTGTGCAGGAATGATCAAAAGTTACCGGAAACGTTAGTGCAGTTATTGCTGTAAAAGGGTCACACCAGATGCTGAAAGCAAAGGTTCACATAATTTTGCCACTCACAAAAATGTAATATTCAATAATTTTCATTAAGTAAATGACCAAGTATAATAATTTTGTCTCATTTGTTTAACTGATTTCTCTTTATCTACTTTTAGGACTTGAGTGAAAATCTGATTATGTTTTTAGGTCATATTTATGCAGAAATATAGAAAATTCTAAATGGTTCACAAACTTTCAAGCACAACTGTATATACACTCATCTAAAGGATTATTAGGAACAGCTGTTCAATTTCTCATTAATGCAATTATCTAATCAACCAATCACATGGCAGTTGCTTCAATGCATTTAGGGGTGTGGTCCTAGTCAAGTCAAGACAATCTCCTGAACTCCAAACTGAATGTCAGAATGGGAAAGAAAGGTGATTTAAGCAATTTTGAGCGTGGCATGGTTGTTGGTGCCAGACGGGCCGGTCATGTATTTCACAATCTGCTCAGTTACTGGGATTTTCACGCACAACCATTTCTAGGGTTTACAAAGAATGGTGTGAAAAGGGAAAAACATCCAGTATGCGGCAGTCCTGTGGGCAAAAATACCTTGTTGATGCTAGAGGTTAGAGGAGAATGGGCCGACTGATTCAAGCTGATAGAAGAGCAACTTTGACTGAAATAACCACTCGTTAAAACCGAGGTATGCAGCAAAGCATTTGTGAAGCCACAACACGCACAACCTTGAGGCGATGGGCTACAACAGCAGAAGACCCCACCGGGTACCACTCATCTCCACTACAAATAGGAAAAAGAGGCTACAATTTGCACAAGCTCACCAAAATTGGACAGTTGAAGACTGGAAAAATGTTGCCTGGTCTGATGAGTCTCATCTGTTGAGACATTCAAATGGTAGAGTCAGAATTTGGCGTTAACAGAATGAGAACATGGATCCATCATGCCTTGTTACCACTGTGCAGGCTGTTGGTGGTGGTGTAATGGTGTGTTTTCTTGGCACACTTTAGGCCCCTTAGTGCCAATTGGGCATCATTTAAATGCCACGGGCTACCTGAGCATTGTTTCTGACCATGTCCATCCCTTCATGACCACCATGTACCCATCCTCTGATGGCTACTTCCAGCAGGATAATGCACCATGTCACAAAGCTCGAATCATTTCAAATTGGTTTCTTGAACATGACAATGAGTTCACTGTACTAAAATGGCCCCCACAGTCACCAGATCTCAACCCCTTAGAGCATCTTTGGGATGTGGTGGAACGGGAGCTTCGTGCCCTGGATGTGCATCCCACAAATCTCCATCAACTGCAAGATGCTATCCTATCAATATGGGCCAACATTTCTAAAGAACGCTTTCAGCACCTTGTTGAATCAATGCCACGTGAATTAAGGCAGTTCTGAAGGCGAAGGGGTCAAACACGTATTAGTACGGTGTTCCTAATAATCCTTTAGGTGAGTGTAGATTATCACTGAACTTTAAACTTACAATAAATAATAAACTTAAAATGCATCAATAAATACTTTTTATAAAATTAACCACTAACAGTTACAAATGAGTGCATGTAGTAAAGATGTTCTACAATACATTTCGTTATCACGGAAGTGTTGTTAATAATTTGTTCTTTTTTCATAGAACACTTTCTTGTAGATCAAAATATGTAAACCTTTTCATTCAACACTAGAATCCCTGAAGCCTAGGAGAAAGTCATAGTCCCGGGCCACCTTAAATTCCTTCGTATAGTACCTTTCCATTAGCATCTTTCTATTATGCAAATATGTCAGTCAGCACATGCCGGAAGCAGACTGCTATTCCATCCCCCCACTGCTGCAACTCAACACAGACGCAAAGTTCTCCCTGCTCAAGTCTGTTTATCTGGGTGTGAGGTGCCTTGAGTTGTATAGGGTAAATAATATATCGTTATTTGGAGCACATGCATTTTATGTGTGATCTGGGTAAATGTAGAATGACAGGAAATGTTGAACACATACCTAAAACAGAAACTTTAATGTTATAGTACTAATGACAAAATTTTGACATGAAGTGTATAATGTGTGAAGACTGAAGTCCAAATATCAAATAAACACAAGCATAACAAAACGAGTGTGCTTTTATTCAAGAATTTGACAGAAGGAAAAGAAATCAGGTTAGGGTAACTCGCTAACACGACCGATTGGGCAGTGCATTGGCAAGAACTGCTGACCAATAATCAAGTGGTTGTGGGCTTCAATTGCAGACTCTTCCCAGAATTACCGTTTTGAGTAGTGAGCTGCTCTTATTGTTACTATTATAGAACTAAAACATACATTTAATTTTAATCTGCAGGCAGGGTAAATTTTATGGTTCAGTGGAACCTCGGGTCACGACTGTAATCCGTTCTAAAACTCGGGTCACAACCCGATTTGGTCGTGACCTAAAGTAATTTCCCCATAGGATTGTATGTAAATACAATTAATCAGTTCCGGACTGAACAAGCTGTATGTAAATATGTTTTTTTTAAAGGTTTTTAAGTATAAACATAGTTCATTATACCATAGAATGCACAGTGTAATAGTAAACTATATGTAAAAATATTGAATAACACTGAGAAAACCTTGAACAGAGAATGTTTGAATCAGTCTCTTTAAAACGAGCCTGGTGTATTCTTTAACTGCCTTCTTGGCCTTACACGGCCAGACCTCCCTCCCCCCCAACCCCTCTCTAGCTGGTCTCCTGGAGAGACTGAACACATGCAGAAATCATTGGCGCGTACGAACTGGAAGGGAAACTGGCTTGTTCGTCACCCGAGACTGTGGTCGTGAACAGATGCAAAAGTTTGGCGAACTTATTGGTCGTAACCCGATTTTGTATGTGGTCCGAGATGTTCGTGGCCCGAGGTTCCACTGTACTAGTAAAGGTTAGCGTTTTTTTTAAATTCAGTTTTATTCTCTCAGTCATGTTCATGCTTCCTGATCTGACACTGCTGTTTTCAAATAAATATGTCCTATAACAAAGGTGAACTCAGATAAGGATGAGGGTTCTACATCAGAAAAAGAAAACAGAAGAAATGTCCAGTAAATTGAAAGATGGCACTGTTTGGATGCAGCAACAAGTTGGCTGTCATCCTTACAGTGAATCTGCCACATGCATGTCCTTTAATGAAACAGCAGGGCTTACAGAGCTTGCAAGGGTATTGTGCAACGTTCCGTTTGCGATTATGTTTCTTGATGGTCTTTATATGAAAAACCATTTATATGTTAATTATATAAATGTCATATTGAATCTTGTTTACCTATATTTATTTACGTTTTTTCCTACAGAGCAAAGACACAAATAGACTGCAGAGTTTCCAATGTTTGATTGACATAGGCATGCTGACAAAGTACATGTGCAATGCCACTCCTTATTCAGGAAAAGATCATTTACAAAAGTGCGATGGCGCTTCCATCTGCAGCTCTAGACATTTCGAGTGCATAGGGACTCACCACACTAGTGTTTAGATCTGACATTGTATGTGCCCAAAAAAGAAGTCTGACTGCATTCTTTTTACCATTGGTCTCGTACTGATGTGTAAGTATGGCACTGCCAGATCTAAACACTAGCATGGAGAGCTTTACCATCTGAACTATGTCTAGCACAAATGACAGTCAGTGCTCACTGACTAGCATACCATACAGAATGAATATTTGTTTTAACAACAACAACATTTATTTCTATAGCACATTTTCATACAAACAATGTAGCTCAAAGTGCTTTACATGGTGAAAAAAGACAGAATAAATAAGAATTAAAATTAGGGAACATTAATTAACATATAATAAAAGTAAGGTCCGATGGCCCAGGGTGAACAGAAAATTTAAAAACTCCAGACGGCTGGAGAAAAAAAAATCTGCAGGGGTTCCAGGCCACAAGACTGCCCAGCCCCCCTAGGCATTCTACCTAACATAAATGACCTCAATCAGTCCTCATTGTGTTCAGGGTTCACAGGGTTTTGTGCTACATTAAATATGAATCAGTATTTAAACTGTTATTGCCATTGTTAAATTTACTTGCTTGAGCATTTTATGATAAAACAAAAATCAAATATATGTTAGTATTAACCTACAGGCATTATGTCTTAAATTTAGATATGATCACTTATTACTGTTTCGGTGTATCTCATTTTGGAATCTGCTTAAAATTACTAATTGGCCAGCTTACACAAAATTTGTACAAATTGTTCATAGACAACATGCATACATACATACATACACATAAAGACATATAGTGGGCATCTCCCACTCCAGACCCTGAACAAGATCTTTTAAACTTTTTCAGAAAAATACTTTTCTTTCATTTCTTTCTCAGTCCAAGTCCAACTTTTTCACTTCATTATGCTCCAAATAGATTTTTTTTTTTTAATCAAACTCCATTACCAAGTAGCCCACTTGGCTGAAGCAGAGGCACTTTATTTCACATCCAACCTATGAGTATTTTCAGTACAACATTACTGCCTTCAGACAGTTGTTCTGGGTCAATTATAACTGAAACAGCACAAGGCAACACTCAACATACTGGAAAAAACAGCTTTCCACAAAGGCAGCCTTCACTATCTGTCTGTTAGAGTGGTGTCTCAGCTGGATAAGGGAATACCCACCATCCCAGCCAGGATGTCAGCCTATCCTTGGATACCTTTATGCACATCTTTATTAATTACTTCTTCCTTTCAAACAACACCACATATTTTCACACATTATCCTCAACAAAACAAATTCTCAGGCTTACTTAAACTTCTTTTAAAGTTAAACTTCATTCACAGAGATCTCTTTCATATATTGCTTAACATACTCAAACTCACATTTAAACTTACTCAAGTTTTATTTATTTTTTTATTCTTTTAACACATGTACACACTCCTTGCCTTTCATACTTATACTTATCAGGACAAACACCCAGCAGTCTCTCATGACACAAGCTCTGCTCCACACGGCATTGGTCTCCGGGTCAAGGCTACTCTGTTGGCAAACCAAGTCAGCGACAACGAGGAAGAATTTTCCATGATGATCTAATTCTGCGACGACAAGGAAACTATCCAACAACCAGGATGCCACACAGTGAGATACAAGCTTGAACTTCCACTTCCTGTTGCCGGGAACAGTGCTAATCACTGTGCCATTATATATAGTTCTTAAAGTACATATCTGGCACTTCCCAAAAAGTATCAAATCATACATCACCTCATACACACATCAGGAACATTCTTGTTTTTGACAGAAATTGTCTCCCTTGTAGTTTATAATTATCACAAGAACATTCTTCCTTAACTCTTTCAGGGCTGAATATATTTTCCAAAAAACACAATTTTCTGAAAAACACACAAAGCAATGGATGAATCAGTATCATAAATCAACATTAAACATCTATTCCTGCATGCTGTGTCCGCCATTTTGCCGCTTTTGTGGCTTGAGCAGCTCGTGAGTGGCACGACGGCTGGCAGGAATGGGCATGGCAGAGTAGGTACCAGGCTGTCTTAGCATCGCAGGGTACGGGGATGGCAGCAGCAGTTGCATGAAAGTGCTTGTTTCTACCTCTTCTCATTGTAAGTGATGGTCCTTCCAGTCAAACATTGCTGTACGTGTATCAGCGAAACCAGTCTTTCCCAAACTCGCTCCTGGGGACACCCTGTGGCTGCAGGTTTTTGTTCCAACCAGCTTTCGTTTTTAATTGGATTCCTAGGCTAATTAAGTGATATGTTATTTCCAAATTCTGTGTTTTAGAGACAATACATAAATTACAAAACTAAGCTTGGTTAAAAAAAAAATATATATATATATATTAATATTAAAATGTACCAAGCAGTTATATCAAAATAATGTATTTGTCTTCTTTTTAACAAGATTTTCTTCTTGATTTTCATTCTACTTTTCAAGGTGTTCTAATTGTTTAATTAGTCCATTATTTACTAATCAGTGGGTCTAATGCTAAAGTAGCAGCCTTTGATTATTCACTGTTGTTTGCCTGCATGTCTGCTCTGCTAGTTTTGTCATTAATAAGATACAACAAAGAAGTAAAACTGCACAGAGAAAAGGCAAAATATAATGAAACCAACAAAAGAGTTAAGCATTTAAATCTATAGAAAAAGCAGAAATATTTCTAAATGTCTTATACATGTAAAAATCATGCTCTTGTGCTTTTCTGAATGTAGAATAAGAGAAAAAAATACCAGCTAATTAAATGAGATCAGTGCTATCAGGTGTTGTCACTGATTAGGAATCTGGTTGGAACAAAATCCTGCAGCCACAGGGGGTCCCCAGGACCGAGTTTGGGAAACACTGAGCTAAACAAACATGTTCAGCAAGACAATCAGTTGATACCAGTAACTCACTTCGCTTTTAATCTTGAACTCCAGATCACATGCATCACAAGTGGAGTCTGATAAGTAGGAGTTCAATTCAATGATAATATGCAAGACATCGTCCACGGAGTATTTTGCTTTGTGCATTCTCTTCACTCTCTTGCCAGATGTCGATGCCATTTTTGCCATTGTTTGCTCTTCACTACTCAAGCGGGTGCGAGGAATCTCGGTCAAACCAACAAAGGTAATATTCCTTCTTGGCAAGAGAGTTGAACTAAAATGTAGCAGTGAGTTGTACAGTATCACAGTCTACAGTCTGCCCTGAAAGAGTTAAAACTTTGTCATGGTTTGAAGAAAAGATGTTTTGCCCTCATCCATGGTGAAAAAAATATTGCTCAATCTCAAGGACTTAGACTCCATCTCTACAATATATAAAATCATTTTACAATCCCTCCCTTTCAAAGATCCAAGAGGACACTGGGAAAAAGATCTTTCAATTAATATATCAGAAAAGGAGTGGAAAATAGCAGTGCAGAGAATTCACTCGAGCTCCATATGCGCAAAGCATACAATTATACAACTTAAAATTATATATCGAGCACATCTGTCTCGGCTAAAACTCTACAAAATGTTTCCAGGGCATGATCCAACCTGTGAATGTTGCAACCAAGTCCCAGCCTCACTGGGTCACATGTTCTGGGCCTGCACCAAATTAACATTATTCTGGACAAAATTTTAATTACCTTTCAGATAGCCTTGGGCTCACAATCCTCCTAACCCATTAACAGCTGTGTTTGGGGTTCTTCCAGAGGGGCTTAAAGTGGAGAAGGACAAACAAATTGTGATTGCATTCACTACACTTTTGAGCACAGACTTATTCTGATAAACTGGAAGAACCCAAACTCTCCTTTTTTAAGTCAGTGGGAAACCGATGTGTTGTATTATTTGAAATTGGAAAAATCAAATACTCAGAGGATCCGTATAGACTTTTTTTCAAAACATGGCAGAATCTAATCAGTAATATTTTAAAATAAGTTCATAAAGCACAGAGAATTTATTAATTTAGGTATCTATACAAGCCTTAAATTTTACGCCGCTTGGCTTGCCTCTCTCTCAGGGTGGGGATCAATCTGTTCTTAACTCAATTTTTCTTTTTGTAAAAACTTGATTGCTTTGTATGGATTGCAATAAAATTAATAAAAAAAAAAGAAAAGATGTTTTGCACATTTACAAACATTCTTTAAGAAAAAGTGGAGATGCTTTTAGTTAACCAAAATTCTTAATCGCTTTTTCATAGAATAAGATTTCTTTCTGTCAAAAAAGAAGTTGACTTGTTTTAAATCCATAATTATCAAATGGATGCCCTCCTAAAACTATAGCCAGTACTCATAAGAAGGTAACGTTTGCAGTTTAAACCAAACTTGGAGACAAGCTTCTCATGGCATCTACTATTAAAGGTGAAAAACAATTATTATTTTTTCTCCTTTTTCCAGTTTAATTCAGAGCTCTGGGAAAAAAAATATAATATATAGAGATTAATTGCTCATAAAGTCAGTGTAAACACAAGCATGTAATTTAAGCAATACTTAAAAGGTAACTCTTTCTTTTTTTGTTCTTCTTTTCTATTCCTGTTAGAAATTGTGGAAGAAAATTATGAATACAGACACCCCCACACTGGAATTCCCCGATTTAAGCAATAAAACACAGGCAGGAGAAAGAGTCAATCGTTATTCTTATATAAATCTCCTAAGAGGTAACAAGTGCATTACATGTTAGCCACGTGCTACAAAGAAAAAAGTGTCCTCTGCGCTATATTTATACAATCCATTGATTAGGTCACTACTCAAATAAAGGAGTTCATTACATAATCAAACTTTTAACATGATTGGTTACATCTAGTTGCTAGCGGGACATGGCAGATGTTGATACCTTAAATGACCACAATTTGATTGATAGTCCTTTTTGCTTAGGATGCACATGTCCTTTTAAATGTGTTATTTTTATTCTTATTTTAGGAGATGTGTGTGTTTCTCCACATACACCTTTTTTGTCATGGTTTTAAAGAAAAGAACAATGGCTTTTATATATATTATGTTCCAGCTGGGTACAAAAACAGGAAACAGTACTATAGAAGAATGGTTATACCATAACTATAACATATTTCTCTTAAGGGGTTATATAAAATAACAAGAAATACATTTATCATAATGAATAATAAAATAACAGCATTAGCTTTTAAGCATAAGATCAGAAGGATACGAGACTCCAACACATGCCAGGTGCACATTGGAGCAGGGTTCAGATTCATCTCTTACACTCCTCCCTTTGAACTGAAACTATAATTTAGCCGACAGACTGTGTAAAAAAAAAAAAAAAATGGCAAAGGGAAATCTGACTATTTACTAGATAGTGGCTAATGACAGATTTTTTTGTCGCTATCATTTCAAAACCGAAAGTCAGGTCATTATTCCTAACCTAACAAACACTGCGTTATGTATTTGTATCATATAACGCTGAAGTTAACATTCAGTCTCCCTCTTCGATAGAGCCTGTAACGCATCGCTTCCTATTCAAATGTTTGTATGCGTGTCTATTGTGGCTTGTACGATATGAGGTACTCATTTTGCAACACACTTTTTTTTTTTCCTGTGTTCAGAGTAAAGCGCTCCCAAACTCTGGAAGTCTTAGGTCGTATTGTCTTTTCTGCCACTTGCTTACCATCAGCCTTTTTTCAAATGTGTTTACAACTGAATGAATTAATGATGCAGTTGCACAACACAATGTACTCATCCTACCAACGGATTGATAAAAATGGCCATTGCCAGCGTAATAATTGATTATGTTGAATAGTTGTTGCAGCTCTAAAGTTAATGAGAACATATATAAACCCTTGTTGCATATTTTTAGGAATCACTGTGCACAATGGAAATTCCAAAGGACTTGAAACTAGCAAATATTATCCTATTATGTAAAAGGATGATCGGGCAGTTCCAAGTAACTACAAGCCAATAAGCTTAACTTGCATGCAATTAATGGAAGAATTTATAAGGATTAGATTGAGCAACACTTGGTAAGAACAGGAGTTTTACTGAACAGTCAGTATAGGTTCAGACGAGAGGGGTCATATTTTACTGTTTTGCTGAAATTATGTAAAAAGAACAAAAGAATTCAGAGTGGCTTATGATATTTTTCCTAACTGTCCAATAGTATTTGATAAGGTCCCCCATGAGAGGTGGGAGATCAGAGTGTAGTGTGTTTGTGGTACAAAGTTGCCTAAAATATAGGAAGCAGAGGGTGATGGTGTGAGGAACTTCATCAGAATCGGGTAAATTTAATAACTAAATGAAAGAAACATCTTCTAACAGGACAAATTGGTAATTAGGCAGGAGAAGGACTGTTCATTGCATCTTTTAATTATTCGTTGGCAAAATGCCTTAGAGGGAGCATTTTTCTTAAATAGTCTGTTACAGCATAGTCAGTGAAACAAAGAACAGAGGTTCATTTTATAAACTTGAATTTATGTTCAGTGTCAATCAATACATACATTTACTTCGGTTGGTTCATTTGGTTTACACCCAATTGACTTATATAAAATACAGGTCCATTATATTCTGATTCTTCTTATGCTTTTGAGTGGAACCACCATGTTTGAAATTTCTGTGCATATAGAAACTGTCCATTGTGGTTGTTTTACAGGACATCTGTTGATTTCTTAGTCATTTTAGTCATCTTTCAGTACATTTGTTGTTCGCTTGATCTTTATCTGGTTTCCGATATGCCTGCAAATATTTCTGACATTTATAAACCCTTATGCTGTTTCTTTAAGATGAATGCTTTGTGACCCTAAAATTATTTTACACAATCCCCTCCCTTGAGACTTCCACAAGTCCCACTAAAACTGTAAGGACTAGTTTCCAACTGTAACACTGTTCCTAACCTGTATATAATGTGTGTATGCTAAATGTGTCCCCCCTTTGGGAATGGAAAAAAGTAAAAGATTTCTGGCTAGCTGAATTTGGGGAGTAACAGAAATCAGTGTAGATCATTAATACCTAAGATAAATCACATAAATTAATAAACCATCCATCCATCCATCCTCTTCCGCTTATCCGAGGTCGGGTCAGCGGGCAGCAGCTAAGCAGAGAGGCCCAGACTTCCCTCTCCCCGGCCACTTCTTCCAGCTCTTCTGGGAGAATACCAAGGCGTTCCCAGGCTAGCCGGGAGACACAGTCCCTCCAGCGTGTCCTGGGTCTTCCCCGGGGCCTCCTCCCGGTTGGACGTGCCGAACACCTCACCAGGAGAGGCCTAGGAGGCATCCTGATTAGATGCCTGAGCCACCTCATCTGATCCTCTCTCGATCGGAGGAGCAGCGGCTCTACTCTGAGCCCCTCCCGGATGACTGAGCTTCTCACCCTATCTTTAAGGGAAAGCCCAGACACCCCGGAGGAAACTCATTTCAGCCGCTTGTATTCGCGATCTTGTTCTTTCGGTCACTACCCATAGCTCATGACCATAGATGAGGGTAGGAGCGTAGATCGACTGGTAATTTGAGAGCTTTGCCTACGGCTCAGCCCTTTTCACCACGCACAGACTGATGCAGAGCCCGCATCACTGCGGATGCCGCGACCGATCCGCCTGTCGATCTCACGCTCCATTCTTCCCTCACTCGTGAACAAGACCCCGAGATACTTGAACTCCTCCACTTGGGGCAGGATCTCTCCCCCAACCCTGAGAGGGCACTCCACCCTTTTCCGGCTGAGGACCATGCTCGGATTTGGAGGTGCTGATTCTCATCCCAGCCGCTTCACACTCACCTGCGAACCGATCCAGAGAGAGCTGAAGATCACGGCCTGATGAAGCAAACAGGACAACATCATCTGCAAAAAGCAGTGACCCAATCCTGAGTCCACCAAACCGACCCCTTCAACACCCTGGTTCGCTTAGAAATTCTGTCCATAAAAGTTATGAACAGAATCGGTGACAAAGGGCAGCCCTGGCGGAGTCCAACTCTCACTGGAACGGGCTCGACTTACTGCCGCAATGCGGACCAAGCTCTGACACCGTTGTACAGAGACCAACAGCTCTTATCAGGGGTCCGACCCCATATCCCGAGCACCCCACAGGATTCCTCGAGGGACACGGTCGAATGCCTTTCCAAGTCCACAAAACACATGTAGACCGGTCGGGCAAACTCCCATGCACCCTCCAGGACTCTGCTAAGGGTGAAGAGCTGGTCCACTGTTCCGCGACCAGGACGAAAACCACACTGTTCCTCCTGAACTGAGGTTCGACTATCCAACGGACCTCCTCTCAGAACCCCTGAATAGACTTTTCCAGGGAGGCTGAGGAGTGTGATCCCTCTATAGTTTGAACACACCCTCCGGTCCCCCTTTTTAAAGAGGGGGACCACCACCCGGTCTGCCAATCCAGAGGCACTGTCCCTGATGTCCATGCGATGTTGCAGAGACATGTCAACCAAGACAGTCCTACAACATCCAGAGTCTTAAGGAACTCCGGGCGTATCTCATCCACCCCCGGGGCCCTGCCACCAAGGAGTTTTTTGACCACCTCGGTGACTTCAGTCCCAGAGATGGGAGAGCCCACCTCAGAGTCCCCAGGCTCTGCTTCCTCATTGGAAGGCATGTTAGTGGGATTGAGAAGGTCGTCAAAGTACTCCCCCCACCGACCCACAACACCCGAGTGAGGTCAGCAGCGCACCATCCCCACCATATACGGTGTTGACACTGCACTGCTTCCCTCCTGAGACGCCGGACGGTGGACCAGAATCTCCCTCGGCCGTCCGAAAATTGTTCTCCATGGCCTCCAAACTCCTCCCATGCTCGAGTTTTTGGCTCAGCAACAACCTAAGCCGCTGCTCCGCTTGGCTTGCCGGTACCTATCAGCTGCCTCCAGAGACCCACAGGACAAAAAAGTCCTATAGGACTCCTCCTTCAGCTTGACGGCATCCCTCACCGCCGGTGTCCACCAACGGGTTCGGGGATTGGCACCACGACAGGCACCCGACCACCTTGCAGCCACAGCTCCGGTCAGCCGCCTCAACAATAGAGGCACGGAACATGGCCCATTCGGACTCAATGTCCCCCACCTCCCTCGGGACATGGTTCAAGTTCTGCCGGAGGTGGGAGTTGAAGCTACTTCTGACAGGGGACTCTGCCAGCCGTTCACTGCAGACCCTCACAACACGTTTGGGCCTACCAGGTCTGACCGGCATCTTCCCCCACCATCGAGCCAACTCACCACCAGGTGGTGATCAGTTGACAACTCCGCCCTCTCTTCACCCGAAGTGTCCAAGATATGGCCTCAAGTCCCGACACGCACCACAAAGTCGATCATCGACCTGAGGCCTAGGGTGTCCTGGTGCCAAGTGCACATATGAACACCCTTATGCTTGAACATGGTGTTCGTTATGGACAATCCGTGATGAGCACAGAAGTCCAATAACAAAACACTGCTCGGGTTCAGATCGGGGCATTCCTCCCAATCACGCCTTCCAGGTCTCACTGTCATTGCCGCAGGTACATTGAAGTCTCCCAGCAAAACGAGGGAATCCCAGAAGGTATGCCCTCTAGCAACCCTCCAGAGACTCCAAAAGGGTGGATACTCCAAACTGCTGTTGCATGACACGAAAAACAGTCAGGACCTTCCCCACCAGGCGGAGGAGCACCCCTTCGTAAACCCCAATGCACAGGCTCATCGGGCGATGCCCACACCTGCTCGCGCCTTCACAGGGGCAACTCCAGAGTGGTAGAGTCCAGCCCTCTCAAGGAGATTGGTTCCAGAGTCCAAGCTGTGCGCCGAGGTGAGTCCGGACTATATCTAGCCAGGACCTTGCGACTAGCTCAGGCTCCTTCCCCCTTTAGAGAGGTGACATTCCAGTCCCAAGAGCCAGTTTCTGTAGCCGGATCAGACCCAGGTCCCCGCCGCCACCACCCAACTCACACTGCACCCAACCTCCTGGCCCTCCCATAGGTGTGAGCCCATGGGAGTAAATTGATAATGATTAATAAATTGAATAACATTGAACATAGAAAATCAAGTAAAAATAACACTATCAAAGTCCTGTTTCTTCAGAGTACACTGGCATTACATGCTTTCCCTCATAAATCTTTGATTTGTGTCCCATGACCTCATAACTTAGAATTATGATGATAAAACTGCTGTACGGGTTAAACTCAAAACAATTTAAATTCATAACAATTGTCATATTTCCATTAATAAAATAGTTTAAAATATTTCTATGAAAATAAGTTAATTTGCCTTGTGTCTTGCATATAATTAGCCTTTCCTCTATACCGCCATAACTCCATGATTCACTTTTTCCTTGAAAGACGTTGCTGCAGAGAAATAGAGATAAGGTTGTGGTTCCAACTCCTAGGGCAAGAAGAATTCAAGTACTTGTTCAAAACTCTTGCAAAGAAGTGGACAATTGAAAGGCAAACTAAAGACTGTTAAAATGGGCTCTGGCAAAGAACATAGAACCCTGCAGAGTAAAAGTAAGATGTTGGGGTCCACAAGCAAAGGATATCAATATCTGGACTCTTAATCTGGTCTGGATGCCATGCAGACTGCCCTTTACGATTCTGGACCCACAATAATCTTTTGGGGTCAATGGTCCACCTGCACAGTTGAGTTGTTAGCTACATAAACCCGTGATCCCTTGGATGGGAAGTTGAGTATGTTGTCCAGTAGTCTATTGGTCGATGGCCTGGTCCACGGCTTGATCACCTCTCTGGTATGGCTTTCTCCTCGTTTGTCTGCAGACCTTTAGCAGAGCTTAGTCTCCAGGCTCAGTTTCAAATACTGTCATAAACATTGTGCTAGGAAACGCTGCTTTTACCTGCAGGTGTAAAGACTTAAATGTTTTTCCATATTAGTCAGCATTGCAATACTTCATCTATAATTTTTAAAAATTACTTATGGATCCTAAAAATAATGTCTCATGTTGTGTTCGGCCTGTTTCATTGTGGATACCCCTTATCAAAAATAATGCTAACGGTAAAACAGATGGTCATTTTTTCCAGTCTCTGCTTGTCTCTTAGCCAATTTGTTTCATGTCTGATGATCTCATCCTCCAGAGGGGAATTCCGCACAGATGGGAACAAGTTAGTTCAAATTTTGCATTGTCGGCTTACAAACCAAACCAAATGAAAAGCATGCAGTTGTCTCAGAATTTTCAAACTCTAAGGGAAAGTCCATCCACCCTGCGGAGAAAACTCATTTTGGCTGCTTGTATCCGCAATCTTGCTCTTTTGGCCTCTACCCAAAGCTCGTGGCCATAGGTGAGGATAGGAACGTAGATCGACTGGTTAATCGACAGCCTTGCCTTTTGGCTCAGCTCTCTCTTCACCACGACGGACTGATGGAGAGCCTGCATTACTGTGGATGCCACAACAATCCGTCTGTCAACCTCCCGCTCCATTCTTCCCTCACTCGTGAACAAGACCCCAAGATACTTGAACTCCTCCACGTGAGGCAGTAATGTGTTCCCAACCCGGAGAGAAGCATTCCACCCTTTTCCGGCTGAGAACCATGGCCTTGGATTTAGAGATTCTGACTCTCATCCCCACCGCTTCACACTCATCTGCGAACCACTCCTGTGACAGCTGGAGGTCACAGTCCGATGAAGCCAACAGAATCACGTCATCTGCAAATAGCAGAGACGAGATTCTGAGGTAATTGTACCAGACCCCCTCCGCTCCTTGGCTGCACTCTAGAAATTCTGTCCATATAACTTATGAACAGAATCGGTGACAAAGGGCAGTCCTGGCAGAGTCCAACTTCAACAGGAAACGAGTCCGACTTATTACCGGCAGTGCAGACAAGGCTCCAGCTCCTCCTTTACAGGGACTGAATGGCTCGTAACAATGAGCCTTGTACCCCGTACTCTTGGAGCATACCCCAAGGGAAAGCCCAGACACCCTGCGGAGGAAACTCATTTCAGCCGCTTGTATTCGCTGATGTCGCTCTTTCGGTCACTACCCATAGCTCATGACCATAGGTGAGGGTAGGAGCGTAGATCGACTGGTAAATTGAGAGCCTTGCCTTACGGCTCAGCTCCTTTTCACCACGACAGACCGATGCAGAGCTCGATCACTGCGGACGCCAGACCGATCCGCCTGTCAATCTCACGCTCCATTCTTCCCTCACTCGTGAACAAGACCCCGAGATACTTGAACTCCTCCACTTGGGGCAGGATCTCTCCCCCAACCCTGAGAGGGCACTCCACCCTTTTCCGCTGAGGACCATGCTCGGATTTGGAGGTGCTGATTCTCATCCCAGCCGCTCACACTCAGCTGCGAACCGATCCAGAGAGAGGAAGATCACGGCCTGATGAAGCAAACAGGACAACATCATCTGCAAAAGCAGTGACCCAATCCTGAGTCCACCAAACCGACCCTTCAACACCCTGGTTGCGCCTTGAAATTCTGTCCATAAAAGTTATGAACAGAATCGGTGACAAAGGGCAGCCCTGGCGGAGTCCAACTCTCACTGGAAACGGGTTCGACTTACTGCCGGCATGCGGACCAAGCTCTGACACGTTGTACAGAGACCTAACAGCTCTTATCAGGGGTCCGTACCCCATACTCCCGAGCACCCCCATAGGATTCCCCGAGGACACGGTCGAATGCCTTTCCAAGTCCACAAAACACATGTAGACCGGTCGGGCAAACTCCCATGCACCCTCCAGGACTCTGCTAAGGGTGAAGAGCTGGTCCACTGTTCGCGACCAGGACGGAAACCACACTGTTCCTCCTGAATCCGAGGTTCGACTATCTGACGGACCCTCCTCTCCAGAACCCCCGAATAGACTTTTCCAGGGAGGCTGAGGAGTGTGATCCCTCTATAGTTGGAACACACCCTCCGTCCCCTTTAAAGAGGGGACCACCACCCCGTCTGCCAATCCAGAGGCACTGTCCCCGATGTCCATGCGATGTTGCAGAGACGTGTCAACCAAGACAGTCCTACAACATCCAGAGCCTTAAGGAATTCGGCATCTCATCCACCCCGGGCCCTGCCACCAAGGAGTTTTTGACCACATCGGTGACTTCAGTCCCAGAGATGGAGAGCCCACCTCAGAGTCCCCAGGCTCTGCTTCCTCATTGGAATGCATGTTAGTGGGATTGAGGAGGTCTTCAAAGTACTCCTCCCACCGACCCACAACATCCCGAGTCGAGGTCAGCAGCGCACCATCCCCACCATATACGGTGTTGACACTGCACTGCTTCCCCCTCCTGAGACGCCGGACGGTGGACCAGAATCTCCTCGAAGCCGTCCGAAAGTTGTTCTCCATGGCCTCTCCAAACTCCTCCCATGCTCGAGTTTTTGGCTCAGCAACAACCTAAGCCGCGTTCCGCTTGGCTTGCCGGTACCTATCAGCTGCCTCCAGAGACCCACAGGACAAAAAGTCCTATAGGACTCTTCTTCAGCTTGACGGATCCCTCACCGCGGTGTCCACCAACGGGTTCGGGATTGGCACTCACGACAGGCACCACCACCTTGCAGCCACAGCCCGGGCAGCGCTCAACAATAGAGGCACGGAACATGGCCCATTCGGACTCAATGTCCCCACCTCCCTCGGACATGGTTCAAGTTCTGCCGGAGGTGGGAGTTGAAGCTATTTGACAGGGGACTCTGCCAGCCGCTCCCAGCAGACCCTCACAACACGCTTGGGCCTACCAGGTCTGACCGCATCTTCCCCACCATCGGCCAACTCACCACCAGGTGGTGATCAGTTGATAGCTCTCGCCTCTCTTCACCCGAGTGTCAAGACATATGGCCGCAAGTCCGACGACACCACCACAAAGTCGATCATCGACCTGAGGCCTAGGGTGTCCTGGTGCCAAGTGCACATATGAACACCCTTATGCCTGAACATGGTGTTCGAATGGACAATCCATGACGAGCACAGAAGTCCAATAACAAAACACCACTCAGGTTCAGATCGGGGGGGCCATTCCTCCCAATCACGCCCTTCCAGGTCTCACTGTCATTGCCCACGTGAGCATTGAAGTCTCCCAGCAAAACGAGGGAATCCCCAGAAGGTATGCCCTCTAGCAACCCCAAAAAGGGTGGATACTCCAAACTGCTGTTCGGGCGATAACGCACAAACAGTCAGGACCCTTCCTCCCACCCGAAGGCGGAGGGAGGCCACCCTCTCGCCCACCGGGGTAAAACCCCAACGCACAGGCTCCAAGGCGGGGGCAATAAGTATGCCCACACCTGCTCGGCGCCTCTCACCGGGGGCAACTCCAGAGTGGTAGAGAGTCCAGCCCCTCTCAAGGAGACTGGTTCCAGAGTCCAAGCTGTGCGCCGAGGTGAGTCCGACTATATCTAGCCGAACCCTCGACCTCGCGCACTAGCTCAGGCTCCTTCCCCCTTTAGAGAGGTGACATTCCACGCCCCAAGAGCCAGTTTCTGTAGCCGAGGATCAGACCGCCAGGTCCCCGCCGCCACCACCCAACTCACACTGCACCCAACCTCCTTGGCCCCTCCCATAGGTGGTGAGCCCATGGGGAGGAGGACCCACGCTACCTCTTCGGCTGTGCCCGCCGAGCCCCATGGGTGCAGGCGCCACCAGCGCCGCCATCGAGCCCCACCTCCAGGCCTGGCTCCAGAGGAGGGCCCCGGTGACCCGCGTCCGGCAAGGGAAAATTTTTATCCAAAGTTTTTGCTCTTCATTGGAGGTTTGTTGAACCGCTCTTTGTCTCATCCCTCACCTAGGACCAGTTTGCCTTGGTGGTTCTACCAGGCATAAAGCCCCGGACAACATAGCTCCTAGGATCATTGGGACACGCAAACCCCTCCACCACGATAAGGTGACGGTTCAAGGAGGAGAATTATATGCGTAACGGTCATAATGGTCGACAACGTCTGCTGTGTTGAACTTTCTTATTTATGGCCCCATCTTCACGAAATTTGGTAGGCGGCTTCCTTGCACTAACCGAAACCAATGTATGTACTTATTTCAGTGGTATGACAACACTGTCGGCTGCCATATTAAACTTTCCAATGGTCTTGTTACTTATGGGTCCATCTTTAAGAAATTTTATACGCGGTTTTTCCAAAGCTAACTGAATCCTACTTACGTACATATATACGTCCATAGCCTGCAGCTTGGTCACTGTTTGAGGCGCCGTTGGGTCCCCCATCCCAACGGCTCCCACGTTGTTGGCTGCCTGCCCACATAAGGCCGTCCATCACTCTGGTCTCTTCATTCCCTTCCTTGCTTCGCCACGGTATTCATGTCTCCCTGCTGATACAGTAACTGCAGCCTTTTATTTAATCTATGGCTTCTCCGCGGTTTTATTGTTCGTTTATTACAATTATAGTTATTGTGTAGGTATTTTAGACTTATTTTACGTTGTTCAGGTACCCATTTCCTTTATCGTTCCAACCATACCTCCATTAGCATGTCTATCGAGGTGATCTCCATCGATGAAAGAACTGTCACTTACCGAGTTGTTTCTATGCCCGGACATGGTACCTGCCTTTTCCATTCTATTTGTTACATATTGCACGGCCATATCAGGCTCAATCTTGATATTCGGAGGAACATTGTGTCTTATGTATTGAATGACTGGGACAGTTTCAAGGTGTGGACTGATGACGGTACAGGAGATAATTATACTATACAGGAGCACTATAAGTGGAAAATGCTTAAGCCCTTCACTTATGCATCTGCATGCGAGTTGATGGCTGCCGCTGAATTGTTCGGTTGTCGCTTCAAGTAATCAAATGGCCAAATATTTTACACCTTTGGACATCCACCAATGTCACTTAAACATCTTAGATTCACAGGTGACAATTTCAGTAGTGGACACTTTGATGTTTATGAATGTTTAAACTCTCAAAAGCTGGATGTGATGTTATCAATGAAACTGGTTGTATACTTACAACGCTTGACAGATGCCGAATGTCACTTTAACACTAGTCCTGCAAATACTGTCGTAATTGAAACAAACCATGAAACTCAAACCAATTATGACAGCAGCAATCCAAGCTGTGAGATTTGAAACAAGATTACTATTCACATGGCCAACTGTATGTTGCATGCTCAAGAGTAAGCTCAACGCAAGCTTGGTCATATTACAACTGAGGGCTGAAATGACAATGTGGTATACAAAGAGGTCCTTAACAAATAATTATTGGTATATTTTCCTCAGTTTTAAAAGGTTTAATTTTCTTCTCAAGGAAGATTTTAAGTAGTACTTCTCCGCCAAGGCTGGTATTTTGCTAGTATTTTATAATTATCAAAAAACATGATCAGAGTCTGAGGGAAAGATTTTTTATACATATAAACATTTTTATAAGCAAAGCGGAGACCTTTTCATTTTATCAAATATTACACATTTTCTAAACTCGCATGTCAATCCAAATTCAATCAGAGCTCTTGAAATTTATCAGATAATTCTAAATTTGTGTCACAATATGTTTTACTTTAAACATTAGATAAATACAAGTACATTTCAGACAAAGTTCCATTAATACATTTCATAGTCACAGTACAACATTTTCAGATACACACAAAGCCGTTGTTTCAACACGTCATCTTATACACACATTTCTCTAAATTCTCTTTGTGTCAAGATGTCTGTTTACTTACACATGCCTGGCACATAAAAAAGATGGGGACTCATTTCTTTTCAGAGAGAGAACATACAAAATCCACGTACACTTTTCCAGTTCCTTTTTCTTTTAGTTAACATTTTCATACATTTTACTTTTAACCCTATTCTACTTGTGGAATTCTGTTTCTCCCATGGTTTGCAGCCTCTTAACACCCAGCCTCTTGTATTCCTCCTCACTCAGTCTTTGAGTTGAGCCATCACATTTCTGTGCATACAACTGTCCATTCTGGTTGCTTACGGACATCTGCTGATTTCTTAATCATCTTTTAGAACCTTTATCTGGTTTCCTAATATGTCTGCAAAGATTTTTGACATTTATTAAAGTTTTTCTTTAAGATAAATGGTATGTTACCCTAAAATTATTCTTCCACATTATTTTTACAATGTGTGTGATGTATGTATGTATGTATGTATTTTTGTATGTAATTAATTTGTCTATGTATGTATGTAAGAATGTGTATATATATACGTATGTGTATACAGTAATCCCTCCTTGATCGCGGGGGTTGCTTTCCAGACCCCCTGCGATAGGTGAAAATCCGCGAAGTAGAAACCATATGTTTGTATGGTTATTTTTATATATTTTAAGCCCTTATAAACTCTTCCACACTTGTTTATAAATATTCCCCGCACAGTTATACAGCATAATCCCTTTGTTTTCCTTAGATATTAGGTATGATTCATTGAAATTATGTATATAAATACACTGTTTATATACAGTAAAACCAAAAATTATTTTAAAGATATCGAGTGTCTCCGATATCACATATGTTACAGCCATTACGATAGACAGGCCACCAGCAATAAATATGTACAATGCAAGAAAACAGTATACAGTAAATGTGTGTACAGTGACACTAAACGTCCGTCATGTACTAAGTACTGTAAGTAGAATATTAATTATGGTTACTCACCAACAGTGACACGATGACTTGTCCGATATCAATGAGTTTAATTTTACTGCACAACAAAGGAGAGAGTTACATCTCGTCTAAAGGAGCCACTTCAGGCGATTCTGTAGCACTGCCGTTGTTTTTCTGGCAGTCTTCAATCCAAATCCTAAAGCAAATTCCATCTAGACTACTGCCTTATTACATCCACTTACAACTCGTTTGCACCCTGGTTAAAAGGACACTCGCTGTAGATCTTATATTCCTTCCTACTTTTTAAATACAAAGAATCGTAGCCTCATTGATGCTGTAATGGCGCCTACAGCGGGGTAGCTTTTCCCATCCTTCAGCATATCCAAAACGTTTACCTTTTCGCCAATCGTAACATCTTCCATTGGCGCTGGGCATGGCCCTGAAGCAGCAGCAGGAGCAGATCATTTTGGAGCCATAATGAAGGGCTTGACTATGCACTATATATATATATATATATATATATATATATATATAGTGGTGTGAAAAACTATTTGCCCCCTTCCTGATTTCTTATTCTTTTGCATGTTTGTCACACAAAATGTTTCTGATCATCAAACACATTTAACCATTAGTCAAATATAACACAAGTAAACACAAAATGCAGTTTTTAAATGATGGTTTTATTATTTAGGAGAAAAATCCAAACCTACATGGCCCTGTGTGAAAAGTAATTGCCCCTGAACCTAATAACTGGTTGGGCCACCCTTAGCAGCAATAACTGCAATCAAGCGCTTATATAACTTGCAATGAGTCTTTACAGCCTGGAGGAATTTTGGCCCACTCATCTTTGCAGAATTGTTGTAATTCAGCTTTATTTGAGGGTTTTCTAGCATGAACCGCCTTTTTAAGGTCATGCCATAGCATCTCAATTGATTCAGGTCAGGACTTTGACTAGGCCACTCCAAAGTCTTCATTTTGTTTTTCTTCAGCCATTCAGAGGTGGATTTGCTGGTGTGTTTTGGGTCATTGTCCTGTTGCAGCACCCAAGATCGCTTCAGCTTGAGTTGACGAACAGATGGCGGACATTCTCCTTCAGGATTTTTGGTAGACAGTAGAATTCATGGTTCCATCTATCACAGCAAGCCTTCCAGGTCCTGAAGCAGCAAAACAACCCCAGACCATCACACTACCACCACCATATTTTACTGTTGGTATGATGTTCTTTTTCTGAAATGCTGTGTTCCTTTTACGCCAGATGTAACGGGACATTTGCCTTCCAAAAAGTTCAACTTTTGTCTCATCAGTCCACAAGGTATTTTCCCAAAAGTCTTGGCAATCATTGAGATGTTTCTTAGCAAAATTGAGCCCTAATGTTCTTTTTGCTTAACAGTGGTTTCATGCTTTGAAATCTGCCATGCAGGCCGCTTTTGCCCAGTCTCTTTCTTATGGTGGAGTCGTGAACACTGACCTTAATTGAGGCAAGTGAGGCCTGCAGTTCTTTAGACGTTGTCCTGGGGTCTTTGTGACCCTCGGATGAGTCGCCCTCTGCTCTTGGGGTAATTTTGGTCGGCCGGCCACTCCTGGGAAGGTTCACCACTGTTCCATGTTTTTGCCATTTGTGGATAATGGCTCTCACTGTGGTTCGCTGGAGTCCCAAAGCTTTAGAAATGGCTTTATAACCTTTACCAGACTGATAGATCTCAATTACTTCTGTTCTCATTTGTTCCTGAATTTCTTTGGATCTTGGCATGATGTCTAGCTTTTGAGGTGCTTTTGGTCTACTTCTCTGTGTCAGGCAGCTCCTATTTAAGTGATTTCTTGATTGAAACAGGTGTGGCAGTAATCAGGCCTGGGGGTGGCTACGGAAATTGAACTCAGGTGTGATACACCACAGTTAGGTTATTTTTAACAAGGGGGCAATTACTTTTTCACACAGGGCCATGTAGGTTTGATTTTTTTTTCTCCCTAAATAATAAAAACCATCATTTAAAAACTGCATTTTGTGTTTACTTGTGTTATATTTGACTAATGGTTAAATGTGTTTGATGATCAGAAACATTTTGTGTGACAAACATGCAAAAGAATAAGAAATCAGGAAGGGGCAAATAGTTTTTCACACCACTGTATAGTGTATATATATATATATATATGTATTAGGTGTCCGTTAGTTTTATAAATTCCTGTTGTAATTTTTCCTCTTTTTTTTTTTTTTTTTTGTTACTTTGGCTTTCTAGGTTTGTTGTTTGGTTTAGGGTATCTGCTAATGAGCGCCTTCTTCACTCCATCACTTCGTCAAAATCAGAGTGTCCAAAATTTTAGGAGGCCTCAAACTGAGGACATTCTGTGTCATCAGCTTACAAAATGAAGATAAACATTGTTTATGAATAATGCAAAGAATTCAAAAGATAAACCATTACATCTATGTAATAATGTAAAGTCTTCTCATTCATTATTGCTTGTGTGTCTTTTCAGGTCAAGATGTTGTTTTTCATTGTCTTGGGGAAAACTTATTGCAGAATGCCTTCAATGGGTATAATGCCTGTATTTTTGCCTATGGACAAACTGGTATGAAAGATTGCATTTTTTAAAAATAATTTATATAGTAGAATTTGCTATTTTAATTAAGAACTACAGAGTGTGTAGAATGTTGAATATATTGTGTAGCATATGGATTTTAAGGAAAGAATTTAGTTTTAAAGTGCCAAGTCTTTGACTAAATATTCTTCTTAGTATAAAAAAAGAACTGAACTGCATCATGGAGCCATATTTTAATTGTAACATGGTGTGAAATATAACAGGTATACTTAAATGGTTGTGTTTTTCACATTTCTGTACAACTCATGATAGTTTTTCTCTTTTTTCTTAAACAAAATTTACAAAAACCATAAGTAAAGTTTTTGTATGGTTGTAAAAATTACATTTCAAAGCTGTGTTTATTTACTAAACTGTCTGCCCATTCCTGTCTGGTATGTGAGTGCTGTACAGCTAAAACTAGCCTGTACATTACTCACTGAATATCTTACTTATTTCATTTGACCCCACTGAATGTTTTGCTTACTATTCCTTCAAATGTTCTCATCATATTGCTTGTATTATGTTAAGTAATGCCCATTAGAGTATCTAAGTAAAACTTGGAAAATGCTTACAGTAAACAGGTTTAAACTATGTGGAATCCATATCAGTAAACCAGAAGTTGTATTTACATAGTAAGTTGATCCAGTTTCAACCTGACCAATTATAATAGCTTGTTTACTCATGC
This sequence comes from Polypterus senegalus, assembly GCF_016835505.1. NCBI lineage: Eukaryota > Metazoa > Chordata > Cladistia > Polypteriformes > Polypteridae > Polypterus > Polypterus senegalus. The sequence goes on from NW_024385715.1 coordinate 24,949, forward strand.
ACTTTTTCTGGTATACTTTGCTGTTTAAGTGTGATGCAAAAGATCTGACTGAGAAAGTTGTGTATGAGAATGCACCTTAATTCAGGAAGGCTGGTAACTTCATCTATCTATATTACTAAACGAAGGTTGTATATATTCACGGATGCTAGAGGCCAGAAGCAAGCTATGCCAAAAGCAGACGGCATAGTGCCTTAGCTGCACGGATGCAGAAGCAAGCCGTGCCGAAATCCACCCTCACAGCGCCTCAGAGCCCCAGAGTCGAACCTAGTGGTTTCCCACAGTCAGTAGGTGGCACCCAAACAACACAACACAACCTGTAAACAACAGAACACACCAAAGATTGTATCTATACACGGATGCCAGAAGCAAGCCGTGCCGAAAGCGCATGCGCACAGCACCCCAGAGTCAAACCCTGCGGCTTCCCAGAGTCAGTAGGTGGTGCCCAAACAACACAACACAATGTGCCAGTGCCAGCAGTCAGTGTTTTCCACCCAAAGTGCCAGCCCTACTCTACTACACAGTGCCAACAGTATTCCACCCACAGTGCCAGCAGCTACCCACTCACACAGTGACAGCAGTCAGTGTGCTCTAATCCACTGTGGCAGCTGTCAGTGTGGCTTATTTGAATCACATTAGGGTAATTCAGTGTTAAAAGTAAGTTCAATTATGATTCCTAACATGATTTTTATTTCAATTTACTTCATTAAACCTTT
>NW_024385716.1:0-11582 GCF_016835505.1 Polypterus senegalus
AGCCTGGATGCACTCGCCCGCGCTGCTGGCAGACCCTGGGTTACATCGGGGCCTGGTGTAACACCAGAGCTCATCCCAGTTGGGCTTCATGACCACCGCCAGGGGTGACATGCATGGCTTCCTGAGCCTGTCTGGGCAGCAATACAGCCACACCCGGGAGTGTAGCCTTAATTAGTTAATTATCACCTGAAGCACTTCTAGGTGGGCTATAAAAAGAGCCTGCAGCCACTACTTGGGGCACCAGAGTCGAGAGGAGGAGAAACAAAGCTGCCTAGGAGGGTGGAGGAGAAAGACAAGTGACATTTGTGGTGTTTTCTTTTGTGTGTGTTTGTGGGGACTGTGTAGTATTTGTGGGACACGAGGAAGACATGCCTCGAGCTGGAAGACAAAAATAAAATCTTTTTCTTCATTTTAATATGTGCCTCCACTGTTAGTCTGTGTTAGGTCGATGCCAAGAGAGCGCTTTTGCCACACAATACATAAAATCTGACGTCTGTCTGTATGTGTATCCCACTTTTCAGTGAGAACTACTTAATGGATTTAGATCGGTTTTTTTCCATAATTTGCTTCAACATTCCTGTTGTGATGTCTCTCATTGCACTAAGTATCATAGTCTGCTTGCCGTACCTATTTATTTGTCGCGGATCCGAGGGAGAGATGTGGGACCCTTTCCACTCACATGCCAGCCTCTGAGCTTGCCTTACCTCCTGCTTAGCGAGTGAGCGAGATCTACTTAACAGATTTAGATCTGGCTTTTTTCTATAATTTGCTTGAACATTCTGGTTTATTCTGTGACTTGTCTCATGACCCTAAGAATCATAGTTTACTTGTAGGAGGGATATATTCCGCTAATCTGAGACAGAGGCTGTGGGTAGTCGGTGGGGAAACGTGGCGTCAGCAGTGTGGGAGCCAGGCAGGGGACCTCCTCACTCACGCGCCAGCCTCTGTTCAATCTCTTTTCCTCTGGTCACGCTTTGGAGCATACCTTACCTCCGCTTAGCTAGCAATACCTGTTTGATTTTTAAAGTTTGTCCTATTTCACTTGCTACGTTCATATATATATATGTACGTTAAAAAGCATTTAAGTTTATATGTTGTGCATGTTTATGAATAATAGTAAAGTTACAGAAGTGTATACTAAACCAGTTTTAAACTATGTAAGTATTAATTGTTATGGGCCTGTGCTTTTATTTCAAGTAGTCAAGAGGCACCACTTGAAGCTGTCCACAGCTTAGTCCTTATCAGTGAAGCTGCACACTGCCACCTAACTGGCATGACTATCCATTATGTCAGCTATAAGAGATGCTGGTGCAATGAGTAAACATTAACTGAATTATTAATTAAGAAGTCCAGTTTTCACAGGTGGGTTCTATGGAGTCCAAAATTAGTGGTGAGAACTAATTAACTAAAGGCCGTCAATCTTTAACAGCTCAGGATCAGGAGGAGTGATAAGGTGACACTGACCTCAAAGAGGAAAATACGTCTTTTTGAGGTCAAAGAGATTTTAATGAAGAAACAGATAGTGAAGGATAAATTGTTATGAGAAAGTCTATGATGGCAGGATATTTTTATGAGAAAGTCGGCAACATCTGGTGATTGTTATGAGAAAAGGTGCTGAGCGAGGTCATCATCATGAGAAACCTTGGAAAGCAGATGATGGGAATCTGTGTGAAGGAGGGATATTTTGTGATGAGAATTGTAATAAATCTGAAGCTCACTGAATGTTTAGGTCTCAAGTCATCTGAGCTGAGTTTGTATGTGCGCCGTACAATAAAGTCTGATTCTGCTGCCTGTCCGAGACCCCAAGTGCCTTCTTTTGGGCTGAGGGTACCCGAGCTGCCTGATCTGCTTCAACACTTTATGCAGACATCAACAAAACAATTGTGCAAAACTGTGTCTACTAGTGTAGCATCAAATAAATACCTACTGTCCTTGGCACATTGTATGAGAGCATAATTAGCACAGCTTGGTGAGGAGGTGGCACCAAACAATGGCACTTGCATTCCTTTAAGGCAACTATCTGACCACCATAAGAATCGGAGTAAATCAGCATCCTCTGAAGGAGCACAAACCTAGAGGAAAATGGCTATCACATCAGCCATTAATGCCATAGATTATTGGTGGAATCTCATAATGACACCAATCAGTGTGCTAGTAAGGTCTGGCCTCTGAAGAAGCTGCTCATTTAGTGTGGTCCTTTGAAAAGAAGCTGCACAATTGAATACCACACACTCCTTGTGTTCTTGGGCTGGTATACCCCATGATGCAGAATGCACCACACATTTCCATCTCTGCGACTGCGATCTTTATTTGGATCTTTATACTGCATAACCTTTAATGGCTATAAAATGTCATGTATTTGCTGGAACCACAACTGAGGCAGAGCAGAGTCTTTTTATCCACAAAGATCTTCAGCCTTCTCAGCACAGAAGAGGGTGCAGATGATAGATAGATAGATAGATAGATAGATAGATAGATAGATAGATAGATAGATAGATAGATAGATAGATAGATAGATACTTTATTAATCCCAAGGGGAAATTCACATAATCCAGCAGCAGTATACTGATAAAAAAAAAAAAAAGTAATAAAAATGCATGTAAAAAAAAAGCAGACAATAACTTTGAGTAATGTTAGTGTTTACACAACCCCTCCACCCTCCCGGGTGGAATTGAAGAGTCATAGTGTGGGGAGGAACGATCTCCTCAGTCTATCAGTGGAGCAAAACAGTGACAAAAGTCTGTCACTGAAGCTACTCCTCTGTCTGGAGATGACACTGTTCAGTGGATGCAGTGGATTCTTCATGATTGACAGGAGTTTGCTTAATGCCCGTCGCTCTGCCACAGATGTTAAACTGTCCAGCTTTATTCCTACAATAGAGCCTGCCTTTTTAACAAGTTTGTCCAGGTGTGAGACGTCCTTCTTCTTTATGCTGCCTCCCCAGCACACCACCGCGTAGAAGAGGACACTTGCCACAACCGTCTGGTAGAACATCTGCAGCATCTTATTGCAGATGTTGAAGGACGCCAACCTTCTGAGAAAGTATAGTCGGCTCTGACCTTTCTTAAACAGAGCATCAGTATTGGCAGTCCAGTCCAACTTGTCATCCTGCTGCACTCCCAGATATTTATAGGTCTGCACCCTCTGCACACATTCTCCTCTGATGATCACGGGGTCCATGAGGGGCCTGGGCCTCCTAAAATCCACTACCAGTTCCTTGGTCTTGCTGGTGTTCAGGTGTAAGTGGTTTGAGTCACACCATTTAACAAAGTCTTTGATTAGCTTCCTGTACTCCTCCTCCTGCCCACTCCTGATGCAGCCCACAATAGCAGTGTCATCAGGAACTTTTGCATGTGGCAGGACTCCGAATCGTATTGGAAGTCTGATGTATATAGGCTGAATAGGACCGGAGAAAGCACAGTCCCCTCGGCACTCCTGTGTTGCTGACCACAATGTCAGACCTGCAGTTCCAGAGGCGCACATACTGAGGTCTGTCTTTAAGATAGTCCATGATCCATGCTACCAGGTATGAATCTACTCCCATCTCTGTCAGCTTGTCCCTAAGGAGCAGAGGTTGGATGGTGTTAAAGGCGCTAGAGAAGTCCAAAAACATAATTCTAACAGCACCACTGCCTCTGTCCAAGTGGGTGAGGGATTGGTGTAGCATATACATGATGACATCCTCCGCTCCCACCTTCTCCTGGTATGCGAACTGCAGAGGGTCAAGGCGTGGCAGACCTGTGGCCTCAGGTGGTGAAGCAGCAGCCGCTCCATGGTCTTCATCACATGTGACGTCAGAGCAACAGGCGGAAGTCATTCAGCTCACTAGGACGTGACACCTTTGGGACTGGGGTGACACTTTTTCCAAAGTCTCGGGACTTTACCCTGTTCCAGGCTCAGGTTGAAGATGCGCTGTAGAGGACTCCCCAGTTCCAGTGCACAGGCCTTCAGCAGTCGTGGTGATACACCATCTGGACCCGCTGCTTTGCTGGCACGAAGTCTCCTCAGCTCTCTGCTCAACTGCTGCTGTAATTGTAATTGTGATTGGGGATGTCTCTCCTATGCTGGTATCAGCAGAAGGATGGTTGGAGGATGCAGTACTGTAGTTGGGAGTGGGTTAGGGTGTTCAAACCTATTAAAGAAGTTGTTCATTTGGTTTGCTCTCTCCATGTCTCTCTCGATGGTGGCACCCCGCTTCGAGCTGCAGCCAGTGATGGTCTTCATCCCATCCCACACTTCCTTCATGCTGTTATTCTGCAACCTCTGCTCCAGCTTTCTCCTGTACTGCTCCTTCGCCGCCCTTAGCTGGACTCGGAGTTCCTTCTGCACTCGCTTGAGCTCATGGTGATTACCACCTTTAAAAGTCCTTTTCTTCTGGTTCAAAAGGCCCTTGATGTCACTTGTAATCCATGGCTTGTTGTTAGCATAGCAGCGTACTGTTCTTACTGGAACTACAATGTCCATACAGAAGTTGATGTAATCATTTGTGCAGTCAACAGCCTCTTCAAAGTTCTCACTATGTGACCCTTGCAGTATATCCCAGTCTGTAGTTCCAAAGCAGCCTCTCAGAGCCTGCTCTGCCTCAGGGGACCACTTCCTGAATGATCGTGTGGTTGTAGGTAGCGCCTTCACTCTTGGTTTGTAGATGGACATCATGTCTCCTTCAAGGCTGCTGACCTTAGAAATCAAACTCTCTGCTCCATTCTGATGTCTCACAGCTTTTCCACTGTTTCACTTCTCTATTCAATTTATTGTCCCGTCTGTCCTATTTGACTCTCCCCTTCTGTCCCCAATCTCACCTGTCTCTCTGACCATCTTTTTCTTTGTAGTTCTTCTTTTTGAACCCTTGTTTGTCTCTCTGTCTCTTCTCCTCTATCACACTCACTGTCAGTTCTACTCTTATTTATTATTATGTGTTTGGTGTCCCCCATCCCTCCATTTTCTGAACCCACTCAGTCCAGTTCAAGGTTAACATCGGGTTCAATGCGTGAGATCCAACCCTGGGTGTGCCGCCAGTCCCTCACACTTTCTTCACCAGCAGGCCTGAGTTCTTTTCATCTTTTTCTTTTGCTCTCATTTCTTTTTAAATGGCTCACTTGTTCAGGACACTGCTCTCTAAAGACGACATGAATGGAGGACACAGCAAAGGTGACAATTAGGGAATGACAAAGAATACAAAGAGACCTGAGCCTTGTGTGTGTTAGATTGTCACAGAACTCCAAATCAGCACATGGTAGAGTTTGGTCAGTCACAAAGAAGATGACATGAATTGTGTGCAAATGAGGCAGTGAACAAGGAGAGAAGCAGACACAGGTTGAAACAACACCACATGATGTTGAGGAGCAGTAGGTTTATGAGGTTTCTCCTCAGAGGACCATCAGCTTGAACTGTGATGGCCCAGTGCCTGACCAGAATTTGTCACCAATGCCAGGATTGGCCTCACTCTCCATCACCCTGCAACTAGACTGTCCACCCATGTTTGCTCCTGCTGCTCCCCTTGGTGGGCTTTGTGACCCCCACTGGTTTCAGATGACAATTCTCACTGTGGTCCTCTGGCCACTTTCTTGTCTAAACTTGTGGAGTTTACTGACAAGTTCAGGGTGACAGGGTGAAGAAGCACAAGTGAGTTTAAAGAAGAAGCACACAGGCTGAGAAGAAGACATGGAGAGTTTATTTAATATGTAGGAGGGCTGAGGAGATTATAAAAGAATAAAGAGAAGAATTCAGAGAGAGTGGACAGGGGGCACCATCACTAGGGTTCAGCATGTTCAGTCTTCTTCTGTGTGGATATCCACCTGCCGTCCAGTCCTGTTCAGTTCCTCCTGTAGTGACCTCAGGTTCTTCTTCTCACTCTCAGTGATCTCATTACGCCACAGCCTGTGAAGGACACAAGTGTGAGTTACAAACATAAGAGGACCCCATCTCACAAACTGTACTTTCACAGTGACACACCCACTCAGATCAACTTCCCAAAATTCTCCTCAGTGTCCCTAAGTCACATGACATGTGTGTCACCCTGCCAGTCACTCAGTTCACTGTCCAGTCAGGTCACCGTCCTCTGAAGGCCATTTGGTTTCATCTCTTCTCAGTGAAGGTGTTCTAGTCAGGCTGGGGTCCTCCGTGGCTCCTACTGACAGTTTTATTTTTTTGTTCTCCTACATTGTTTTTTTTAACATTGTTCTGTTCATTTTATTATTTATTTAATTCTGTATTATCTTTTATTTTTATTCTATTTAGTTATTATTCAGTATCTGTGTGTGTGTCTTGCAGTTCTCTCACATTCCTTGTATTTTGTGGTTTGATCCCGAGACCACCTGCCCCCCAACTCTAAAGGCTGCGGTTCATTTGACTGCGCTCTGATGATTGGTGGTCTTTGTGAGTATTTTCCTCTTTTGTTTTTAATTCTGATTGTTGTCTTTGAACCTTTGGCTCTTGAGTTCAGATTCTCTTACAGTTTGTGCTTTTTGAATGTTGTTAGCTTTGGATTGCTTTTGGCAGCCCCTTTGCCTCTTTTGTTAATAAACCTCGTCTTTTATGAAGACCACTTGTGGACTTGTCTCTGCTCCAGCTGGAGTTTTCATGGTTCTCCCTCTGGTCAGACTCACTTCACGCCTCTGAGACTCTTTTTGATTTTATTTTGAATTTAAAAGCCTGAGCTCCTTTCTGAGGCCTAGTCAGGCCTGAAGCCTCCTGTTTGCCTGGGGTGGGCCTGCCTGGGGTGACATTTGTTTGGTGGGCTATTCTAGAGGCCTCACCCCTTTGTTATATTGTGCTGTTAGAGCAATCACAACAGAAGGTGGTCTGTCCAGGTGACATGGTGTTGACCCCTCTGTGGTCACTTCCTGTGTCCTGCTCTCTTAATTAATGTTCAGTCTCTCTCTTTATTATTTTCTTTCCCACTCCTCCTCACTCTCATGTCTTCTCTCATTTTCTGTCCTCTTGTTTCTTCTTGTTGTCCCCTCACCACCCTGCCCACTGACATTGGCTCTTCTCTGTCTTGTTAGTTCCAAGTGACCCCCATAACCCTGTCCACCCTCTCCTCCTGTCCACTCTGCCTGCTGTCCTGATCCTGTCACCTCTCCTCCCGTGTCCTTGTCCCTCTGTCTGTCCACCTTTTGTGTTCTTCCTTTTCTCAGCTCATCTCACACTCCTCCTCTTTGTTGTTCCCCTTCTGTTGTCTCTCATTATCTTTTTTGTCCTCCCTGTCTGTCACCTCCGTCCAGCTCCACTTGTCCACTGCTCTTTGTCCTTCTTGTCCCACTGTCTGTCCTTCTCCTTCCTTCAGTCAGTCAACTTGGTGTCCTGTGATCAGTCCGTCCATCAGACTGTCAGCTGTGACTTCATAACCCCACACACCTCACCCTGTTTACTCACCAAAGTGTCTTTAATTTACAGCTGGTGGTCTGCAGACCCTCACACAGCTGATGAGCTCCTGAATCTCCCAGGCTGTTGTAATGTAGGTTCAATTCAGTCAGCTGTGAGTTGGAGAAGAGAGGACTGAGGAGAAAGATGAGGAACATCTGGAGGTCAGACCACATGATTCCAGGCTGTGGAGATAAAGAAAGAGAAGTGAGGACATGAGGAGGGACAGACAGACAGACAGAAGGCCACAGAGCTCAAAGGCTCAATGACTGCTGGCATTTTTACTTTTTACTGAGCCTGTTTGAACCTGAGACCACCGCTGTTCTTATAAGTAAGGCACCAAACACCTGAGAGGGTCTCCTGCCTTCATGCTGTACTGACAGGTGAGAAGTCATTGAAACGGACACACAGACATTAATATTGGAGATGAACCTCAAAGAAATGAGACTGACAGCGTCCTGCACTTGAGAGGCCACATGGACTTGTAGAAGGTGACAATGGGGGGGTGACAAAGTGGGATTTCTTTGTGTCATTCAGGACTCAGGATGTGTAGACATTTTGTCTGATTTGCTGGACATCATGAAAGACAACTGTTAGACATTCTGGTCACTGCAAAGCTTAACACTCAGCTGTTTGTCACGATGGACTCTCCTCATGTCACAGTAATTAGATGATGATGACACTCTGTTGGTTTAAAAGGACAAACACTGAGTGATGACATAATGGACATGGAGGACAAGACTGACATGTGACACTTCTGTCCTCGGCCACTCAGACCTCACATACTGACAGGTGACACTGACCACCTGACCTTTGTCCACTAAACACCTCAGTGGTGTGAGCTCAGTTTTCTTATTCCTTCTACTAATTTGTAATAAAGCAGGAGGACGAGCTTCAAATGGACTGTCAGCGTCAAAAAGTCCAATCCAGTGGGCACAGAGGGGGTCTGAGTGGACTGTTAAGAGACCCCCATGACTGCTGAGCACTGCTGTCCATTCACAGCTCTATCCATAAGTGATTTGATCAAAACGACGGCAAAGGAAATCCGCAGCACTTTATCAGCTGACTTCACAGGACGTGTGGGGATCACAGGAGTGACATGTTTGTGTCCGCACAGTTTGAATTTGTCACAACAGCAGCTCATTTCTTTAGGTCATGCCTTTTCAATGATGTCTGTTTTATAAAAGTCAGAACAGGCCACTGGACAGTAAGGGGTGGTCTAAAGATGGTGTTACAAGCTTTTATTAATAATATCAGAAATATTAAAAAAATGTTTAATTTGTTAAAGCAATGGACTTGGGTTCAAATTATGAATGCACAGCAAAGGCCTTCAGTCACACATTGATAAGTTTATAAGCAAAGGAGCAGCTGTACAGCACAGGACCCTGTGGAGCTACTCACCCACCCCATCCTAAAGCTACCAGTATACAGTAGATCAATAGATCATGTAGCCTTCTCCCCCTACCAGAGTGGCCGCACATCAGGATGTGCCAAATGTCCCACTCTTTTCTACCCCCTGTTTCTCACACCATCACTGTTGACCAGGTTAGAGGAGAACTGAGGAGGCTGTGTCCCATTAAGACACCTGGCCCAGATAAGGTGTGCCCAAGACTTCTAAGAGCCTGTGCTGCTGAGTTGTCAAGACCCCTTCTGCAGATCTTCAACCTGAGCGTGTAACTGGGGGAGGGGGGTGTGAGGTGGTTATGTCCTCACACTGTGGAAACCTCATGTCTCATCCCAGTTCCCAAGAAAGTGAGATCTGGTGAATTCAATGACTTCACGCCCATGGCCTTAACATCCCATATCATGAAGACCCTACTTCTTTATCTCCTCAGACCACAGGTGATTCACACACTAGACCCCCCCCGCAGTTTGCCTATCGTGAGAAGGTGGATGGAATGATGCCATTCTCTGCCTTCTCCACCGGACCACTTGCATCTGGACAAAGGATGTAGTGCTGTGAGGGTCATGTTCTTTGACTTTTCCTACAACTTCAACACCAACCTGGCTATCCTACTGAGGGTCAAGCTGTCCAGTATTGGACTGGACTCCAAACTAGTGAACTGGATTACAGATTACCTCACTGGTAGACATCAGTTTGTCAGAAATGAGAATTGCTTAGACTATAATCAGTAGCACAGGAGACCACAGTGAACTGTTCTTTCCCCTTTTCTCTTCACCCTGAACACATTGGACTTTAGTTATAACTCAGGGCACGCCACACGGAAGTTCTCAGATGACACTGACATTGTGGGGTGTCAGGGGTGGACAGGAGGAGTAGTATAGGGGTCTAGTGAGTGACTTTGTGGGATGGTGTCAATCATACCAAATGCTGTTGAACACTTCATAAACTAAGGAGATGGTTGTGGACTACAATAGGTCCAGACCAGCACTGAGACCTGTCTGCATTGAAGGGGTTGATGTGGAGTGGGTCAAGACCTATACATACCTTGGAGTGCAGTTGGATGACAGGCTGGACTGGTCAGAGGACACAAAGGCTCTTTGCAGGAAGGGGCAAAGCGGGATCTGTTTTCTGAGGAGGCTGAGCACCTTTACCATCGAAAGTATCAGTCAGTGGTTGCCAGTACTCTCTTCTATGCTGGGGCATGCAGGTAGCTTGAAGAAGAGAGATGCTGAGTGTATTGACAAGCTGATCTAGTGAGCAGGGTCTGTGCTTCATAGAAATGGACTCTCTGGTGATGGTGACAAAAAGAAGGACACTATGCAAGCTGCTATCTGTTATGGACAATGAACATCACGCACTATACACCACCATAATTAATCAGAGGTGTTTGTTTAGTGGTAGGCTGCTATAAAAGAACTGCAATATTATCAGATACCAGAGATTGTGTGTCCTCAGAGCCATTAGACTCTTTAACTCTTCATAACAGGGGGTGGTGGTTGAGTTCTGGGCCTGACGCTCCTTCTCTCCTCCTAAGCTGTATTGACTGTATTAGCTGGGCACCACATCTGATATCTCACTATCTGCTTACTACTGCTATAACTTATTTTTTGGTTTGTTATGGGTCACTTTAAACATCTATATATATATAATTCACTAAGGCAAGACAACCATGCTTAGCACGGAAGCCGCGTGGATTCACTAAGTCAGCCGACAAGTGAGACGCTATGCGTATACAGGAAGAACCACGCTCACCAACTCCAAGACCATTGGATCACGACAACTGACGGGGCCACGCCCTGCAACTCGGACCACGGCGACAGAAAAAAATGGCGTCATTTATATTGCGTCTATGCGTAGAGGCCACATGCAGTGCAGGTCAGGTTAATGTCATGTACCTCCAAGCTACGTTGACTGTTCATAGAGGCATGTTTCTCGCGGAAGTAAATCGCTTATATGCAGCGTAGAGCGGATTTCTGCGAGGGGTATCCCATGGGATCCTTAAAACAATCCCTTTAAAACTGAGGTTAAAGCACAATGAAGGAATGAGTCTTTAAAACCAATGCCCTTCTGTGCCTCTGTTTCATTACCGCCTCACCTGCTTCACCAATGCAGGCCCTGCAATAGTCAGGAGCGCTCTGTCAGCAGCTGACCTTCTCTGTGCCTGGCCAGTTCACACAGAGGCAGGTCAAGAGACAGACAGAGGCACACACACAGGCAGCTGGTGGCGGCTCTCCGTGAGTTTCTCTTGCGGTGGACACATGACCAGGCGGTAGGGTTACCACTTTTAATACAAAAAATAAGGGATGCACAATTTCATTCTCAAATACGGGACGATTCATTATTTTTAAAGGACGGTGGCAACCCTACAGGGGCCTTTCTCGAGCAAATTGTGCAGTTGGCTTGATAACAATTTCCGCTTCAACACTCTGCAGCTAAGTATTTTGTTCCTCCCACTCTCTGCGTTATTTTGCAGCCGCTATGCGTTTAAGCTCTGAAACTTTAAGGCGCTGGGGTTACCTGGAGGAGCATCTGCCATTTTTTAATACTACTCTATGCCAACACTTTGCAGACTCTACTTAAAAGGCCAGCCCTCCTCACTGGACAGTTAAAAAGACCAATCAAACTAACGATGACATCAAGTATTACCCAATCAAAAAGTAGGAAAGGAGGCATCTTCATAAAATGCGTGTGGGATGATTTGCATGAGACTCTGCTTTAAAAAAATGATAAAATAAAATACGGGACAAAACCCGTCCGTATTGATTCAAAACGGACGTGCAATTTCGTTCTCAAATACGGGACGATCCAGCAGTTA